>NW_017804520.1:454035-465181 GCF_001625305.1 Branchiostoma belcheri
ACGCCTTCTACTGATAGACGCCTGCATATTCTTCCAGTGGTGATAAAAATCAAACCCCAGTCACTTGTACTTACTACCACTTTGACGGATAAACGGATCCGACTCACACCTTTGGGGTTTAGGGTTGTGTACATCTCTGCCTATAGCCCTTGGGCCACACAGTCGTGCAAACGCTACAGCGGGGGCTAGCCTGCACTAGTAGGTTACACCCATATGTAACCTACTTGTATATAGTATATACCCATCATGCCTGAAAACCAGGGTTGCTTTGGCCTGATGAGTCACTCCTACCAGTTTCTGTACCCAGATTTCTGAAGGCGACTATCTTGATTCCGTTCTGATTGGTCTCACTGGTGTCAGAACTAAGAGAGGATGACCCTCTTGTTGTTGAACAGGGAATGACGAAAAGCACGACCACAGACAGGAAGATGAAGATACCAGCCGCGTAGAAAGACATGTCGTAGTTGCCCGTTGCGTCATAGAGCCAACCTGGCAGTGGATGAACGACAAAATAGTTGGCCCATTTCTATATAGCTATATTTATTAATTTCTTTATTCTTTATTTTGTGTACCTGACACTAAAAAAAGTGCACACGAAGAGAAATAGGCAAGTGATAATCCTCTGAGTACCTGCAATAGGTGGCCCGAGTAGGTATCAATTTCTAGTATTTATTAATTTCTTAATTCTTTATTTTGTGTACCTGACACTAAGAGAGTGTAAACGAAGAGAAATAGGCAAGTGATAATCCTGTGCGCACCTGCAATGGGTGGCCCGAGTAGGTAGGCAGCCCCCTCGAATAGAAGCGCCCACCCAAGCCCACTGGAAATCCTTGAAACACTGCTGTATATCTTCACCATCACAGCAATGAGTGAGTTAAAACTGCCCGAGAAAAATCCGTACAGCACCATGCACACCACAAGGCCCGCGTAGGTTCTCCCGAACGGTACGGCGATGTTGAGTATGGCCAGTCCGGTATTGCCAATCATGTAATAGTAGACCTTACTGATGTGTACCCTGTCCGACAGCCACCCGTGTAACGGCCTTGACACCGCCTCTGAGATTCCCAAGATCGACAGTAGAAAAGCGGCTGGCGTCTTCTCCATTCCAACGTGTTGAGCATGGGCTACAAGGTGCACAAATATCATGGAGTTCCCCAGCGAGGTTCCGAATAACGACACACAGTAAACAAGAAAAGGGCGGTGTTTCAGTAAGGTCACGTCAAACGCTTCCATGACTTTCTCACAGAAATGAAGGAGCCCTTTCTTTGATTCTTGATCAGTACTACCTTGAGTTTCGATGCTGGCTTTTTCCTCCTTGCGATCCTCTTTGAGATGTATGGGTCTCATCAGGGCACCACAGACGCAGCCGTTCAATGGTATGCCGGCCACAATCAGTAAAGCCCCTCTCCACCCAAATTCGTCGATGAGGAACTGGTAGAGTGGGGGAAAAGCGAAGATGCCAATCCCCGTTCCACAAACTCCGATCCCATTGGCTGTGGCGTGCCGCTTGTCAAAGTAGCGTCCAATCATAGCCAGACTTGGTGAGAACATCAGGGACAACCCGAATCCTGAATAATGTAATTATAGATTTTAAAAACTTGTTAACCTTGGCATGGATGAACCAGATGTAGCATTAAGGAATTCTTTACTCAAATGAAATCTTTCCTCGGACCTTTTTGTAAGTTGGCAAACCTCCATATGTTTGTCGGGATATATGAACATCTCATAATGATCGAAAAACACACCGGGGCAGACCAACACTGACCTGTGAGGACCCCCACACTAAAGAACAGGTGTATCATCGTCTGTGCGAAGAAGCTGACGACAAGCCCCACGGCAGAAATGACGCCCCCTGTGATGATCACAGTACGGCAGCTGGTCAGGTTGCTCAGAGCACCGGCAAACACAGCTGTAAGATTGCGCATCATGGTCAGGCATACTTACCTGGCAGAGATTGTGCATTAGCGTCTATCAAAGCCGAGTAGAGTGGCTTATAGTCATGTAACCCTTAATCTTAAGGGTCGACTACCGTTTGGTCTTCACTTTTGTTTGGATGTCCTTCCATCAAAAAAGCATCAAAATCTTATTATTAGTAGCGTTGAATTATTTTCAAAACTTAACGAATCGTTATTATTCCTCGTCAGGGGGTCGATCAAGCTTCAATCATCAAGCTTCAATGCATCACCAGTGTATGATGTATACTCACAACACATCAACAGCACAGCTCCTAGGATAGAACTGATGAAGGACGTGATTCCGGCACTCTCCTGGAAAACCTCCCGGAACTCTGCGAAGAACACTCCGAAAGACTTCATGTTCCCGATCACCAGCATGTTGACAAAGAACGTGCTGGCCACCACTACCCAACCCCACCCGCCGTCTGGAGGTCTGTCAGCGGATCGCACTTTGGACATTTTGGTGCGTGTGTGTTTGTATTTCTGTGCTTTTACTTTTAAACTGACAGGAAATCACTGGCCCAAAAGGTTCCAGAAAAGGTTATCCCATATCCTGTCTAGGCTGAATTTTTCCTGCCACACACATGCCTGTTGCCTTATGGGAGCTGGAGGGTAAAGGCAAAGACAAAGTTGTATCAGTGAGAAATTAAAAAAAACGAACATGAATAAGAATTCGATAGAAAAACTCTAGATATTTCACGGAGCTATGAGATCTTCGATTCGATCGTAAGGTCGATGACTTGGGCACCGACACAAAGGTCGTTTGGTACCGGTCGTCCTTGAGTGGACAAATGTCGCAACAAAGCTGGTTACACCCAGGACGGTTATACCGGCTATACGAATACAAAATTCTTAAGGTTATACATAATGTTTTATCGTACAAAACGGATTAACAGTTAAGCGATGACATGTCATAAGAAAGACCGTACTTGACAGTGCCTTACCTTCCTCGCTCGTATACGTACTGAACTCTTCTCTCGCACAATAGACTTCCAATCGGCTTGATGCTTAATCTCTTTGTTAACACTTCAAGGATAATGTCCTGTATCGTTAACATATCCGATGAGCTAGTCCCAGAGTCGTTCTAGTCCTCTGACCCATACAGGTGTCTCCAGATCCGGGCCACTAGGTCTCCTGCTATTTCGTGACCGCCTTAAAGAATGTTATCTCACCCATGTCTTTTTACACTATAAATAACAAGAGTGACACGGAGTCAAAGGTAATCTCAGGTGAGATCTTGCTAACCCGGACCTGTTTTTCTACTTTCAAAGTCTGTCAATATATGCCGGTTGAGTCTGACAAGGCCCCTTAATTATTCAAACTCCAAATTTCTTTGTATTTAAAGTTTTTGACAGTTCCTTGAATGCGTCTCAAACCTACCTTTAGGGGTATAAGGCTGTGTACATCTCTATTTCTATAGCCCTTGGGCCACGCAGTAGTGCAAACGCTATAGCGGGGTTGGGCAGTGCTGCCAACATGTACACACTAAAATATACCAATTATGCCTAAAAACCAAGGTTGATTTGGCCTGATAAGTCAATCCTCCCAGTTTCTCTACCCAGATTTCTGAAAGCGACTATCTTGATTCCGTTCTGATTGGTCTCACTGGTGTTAGAACTAAGTGAGGATGACCCTCTTGTTGTTGAACAAGGATTGAGGAGAAGAACGACCGCAGACAGGAAGATGAAGATACCAGCCGCGTAGAAAGACATGTCGTAGTTGCCCGTTGCGTCATAGAGCCAACCTGGCAGTGGGAAGAAGGAAACATTGTTCACCTTGGTTGTAACATGTTTTCTATATATACTATTTTACTTAAGACATATCAAGTCACATATCCTGAAACGGACGCATGATACCGATAGTGTAAATGAAGAGAAATTAGACAAGTGATAACCCTATGCGCACCCGCAATAGGTGGCCCGAGTAGGTAGGCGGGTCCCTCGAAGACGAGCGCCCACCCCAGCCCACTGGAAATCCTGGAAACGCTGCTGTACATCTTCACCATCACGGCTATGAGTGCATTAAATGGGCCTGAGAGAAATCCGTACAACACCATGCACACCACAAGGCCCGTGTAGGTTCTCCCGAACGGTATGGCGAAGTTAAGTATGGCCAGTCCGGTATTTCCGATCATGTTATAGTAGAGCTTGCTGATGTGTACCCTGTCCGACAGCCACCCGTGTAACGGCCTTGACACCGCCTCTGAGATTCCCAAGATTGACAGTAGAAAAGCGGCTGGCGTCTTCTCCACTCCAATGTGTTGAGCATGGGCTACAAGGTGCACAAATATCATGGAATTGCCCAGCGAGGTACCGAATAGCGACACACAGTAAACAAGGAAAGGACGGTGTTTCAGTAAGGTCACGTCAAACGCTTCCATGACTTTCTCACAGAAATGAAGGAGCCTTTTCTTTTGTTCTTGATCAGTACTTCCCTGGGGTTCGATGTCGACTTTTTCATCCTTGCGATCTTCTTTAAGTTTTATTGGTCTCATCAGGGCACCACAGACGCAGCCGTTCAAAGGTATGCCGGCCACAATCAGCAAAGCCCCTCTCCACCCGAATTCGTCGATGAGGAACTGGTAGAGAGGAGGAAAAGCGAAGATGCCGATCCCCGTTCCACAAACTGCGATTCCATTGGCTGTGGCGTGCCGCTTGTCAAAGTAGCGTCCAATCATTGCCAGGCTTGGGGAGTGCATCAGCGAGAAGCCAAATCCTAAAGAACATAACGATAAAAGCTCGTTAAATTTAGGCATGCATGAAACAGATGTAGCAGTAAGCGATTCTCTATTAAGATAAATGAAACTTTTCATTCCTGTTAAACCTCCACCTGTTGTTTTATGATACTTGACGTTGTATACATGTAATGTATTTCCAAGTTATCGGAAAAAGAACACCGAGGCAGACAAATACTGACCTGTGAGGGCCCCAAGGCTGAAGAACAGGTGTATCATCGTCTGTGCGAAGAAGCTGACGACAAGCCCCACGGCAGAAATGACGCCCCCTGCGATGATCACAGTACGGCAGCTGGTCAGGTTGCTCAGAGCACCGGCAAACACAGCTGTAAGATTAGGCATCATGGTCAGGCACCAAAAATCTGATTATTGGCAGCGTTAAATTATCTTTCAAACTTTTAACGAAACGTCATAATTGCTCAAGCAACTGGCAAGTAGCATTCGTTACTTTTTTAATAGTCACAGTTTTCAAAATCTGTCCAGTTGCTTACGTAACAATTTCTTTGTGTATCTCGTTACCCCTGGATGTCTAAACTTCATTGGCGTATCACATGTGTATGGTGTATACTCACAACACATCAACAGCATACCCCCTAGGATGGAACTGATGAAGGACGTGATCCCGGCACCCTCCTGGAAAACTTCCCGGAACTCTGCGAAGAACACTCCGAAAGACTGCATGTTCCCGATCACAAGCACGTGAACGAAGAACGTGCTGGCCACCACTACCCAACCCCACCCGCCGTCTGGCGGCCTGTCAACGGATCGCACTTCGGACATTTTGGTAAGTGTCTCTGTGTACGTGTTTGTATTTCTGTACTTAGTTCCACATGCTTGGCGCGTCGGGGACACTGACAGGCAGTCCTTACGAGCTATACGTGGGAAAACGGAAAGACAGAATTTTGTCACTAAGAAATTGAAAGTAATGAATAAAACAAGAAGTCCACAAGAAACTGAGATGAGATCTTCGATTCGTGAGATTGCTAGCGATTTCGCATGCCTCTGACATTGATAACACGCTACCTTGATTGCGTGTTTTCATCAAACGGCAATAAATGTAGATTAATCGAACCGTGATCGGGCACGGTTTGAAAGGGCCGTGTGGCACGTGGACCGGATGTGGGGAATGTGAGTTACCCGAATCGCGGTTCAGTGTGAACGAGGCCTCGGTCTACTCTTTTACACCGAACCACAGGTATGGCAAGTACACGAATTTGATTAACAATTCTAACGATATTATTACGGGTTCGGTTGAAGTAAGAAAGTAACCTCCTTGGTTGAAGTATTCCCGGTTGCTCTGCTCAACAGTATACCTGGTATCTCAACAACGCAGGATTTGAGCTGTTTATTGGTATAATGTCGAGAGTGTATAACGCACGTTACATACGACATACTTTCCCGACTACAACGAAATAGTATAATTACTAAATTAGAATTATTCACAAAATCTGTGTACTCGGACATGCTAAAACCGAACTTTCCGAGCAAATAAATGATTTGGGGGGGGGGGGCGAAATCCCTAAAGCGGGGAGGTAGGGGGACCAAATCACTAGCGGGGAGGGCGAATTCGGTAGAGATCTCGACCCGGGGAAGGCGAAATCACGGGGGGGGGGGGGGTGCTACGACACCGGTCGTCCTTGAGTGGACCTGAATGTCACAACAAAGCTGGCCATGGTTACGCCCAAAATGGCGTGTTTGGCGGTTATTGTATTAACCGGCTATACAGATACAGAACTCTTAAGTTCTTACATAATGTTTACTGTACAAATGGCTCAACAGTTGAGCTATGTCATAACGAAGGCGCACAGTACTTACATGTACTTACCACAGTATCCTGTACCTTACCTTCCTCGCTCGTTTACGTACGGAACTCTTCTCTCGCACAACAGACTTACAATCGTCTTAATCTCTTGAGTGTTAACACTTCAAGGCCATTAATGCCCTACGTCGTTAACTAATCCGATGACTAGTCCCAGAGTCGTTCTAGTTTGACCCATACAGGTGTCTCCAGATCCGGACCACTAGGCCTCCTAGTATTTCGTGGCCCCTTTATATCGCCCCTATAAAAATAAATAACAAGAGTGACACCCCGTCAGAGGTCATCTCAGGTGAGACCTTGAACCGGAGCTCTGTCAAGGTCTCGGACCGGAGTTTTCTTCTGTGTTCGTAGTGAATTTGTCACCCTCAGCCCGACGGGCTGTCATGTCTATACTAAACGCGGGTCGGAATTTTTCACTCTTTTGGTGGAAAGGGGTGCCGTCCCGCTTATCAATACACTTGATTGATATTTTGTGCGCCCAGTTTATTTAGGGGTATAAAAGCAAGGCATATCAAAGTAAATTTTTAAGTGAGGGGTCCTTTTTTCCATCATAGATCTTAAAAGCTATTAGGTAGTTTAGTTAAAAAGGAATTATCTTTATACAATTCAGGGATCGAAATTTTAATTTAAAGGTAATCCAATGGCCACTGAGGCACTGACCACTAAAATGTTGACCTCAATAGTTACATTTACTTCTAACATGTTAGTAATAGATATATACAAAACATGAATAAAGTAACCTTAACGATGATTTTATTGCACAAGAAAGCATATTGTACTTTCCATGTGATGCTGGACAAAAATATATTTCTTTGAAGATACCTTTCTTTTTGCTGTAAATTATGCCACTACTTTACATTTGTATTTGCCTATCATACCTTTATCATGATTTATGTCAAGGATGTTTTAATTTTGCATCCTTCTTTCTTCCCATGATTATTCCTGATTTCTTTTGCACATATTTCTGTAAAATCTAATGGAAGAAACATGTGGCTCTTGAGCAAGAGTTCTAGACATGCAACATGAGGAATATGCTGTACAAAAATACACATTTAACAGTAATTATAACAATATACCCGGTGGTTTGTGCAAGATTTAGAGGTATTCAAGGTGATGGTTTCTTGTTTTTAACAACCCATAGATTCTGATATGATTAATAATCATATGATTGTTAATTATACTAAGAGACAGTATATAAATCTAGACGTATTGCATTTTGCCTCCTTTCTCGAGAAATTGTGCTTTTAATGATGTACAATAGTGTGCCAATCTCAGTATGTACTTGCTTTAAATTAAGAAGTTGCTGCAAACCATTTAAGGTACTAACCCAAAATAGGAAAGTCCTACAAAATGCAAATGAAGCAAGTTTAGGACCTAGTAAAGGACACAGTGCATTGAATTAAAAACCTAACACCTTTGGGATGAAATTCATCACATTTTCTTGAAAACAATATGGCATTCTCATATACATAACTATCCTGAGAAGTCATAAGTGGTTCCAAGTGAGAATGCTATACTGTTGTTTCCCTCTCGGTGAGAATTGCTTGTGTTACAGTTCCCCCTATACTGTCTGTACAGAGTTCATGTGGTGAGGAATCCTCTTCTGTCGTCTCTCTGTCAGGGTCCTCGTGTTTGGCACACTTTTCGAGGAAGAGTACGCCGAGAGATGCCAGGATCATGGCTCCGGCAGAGTAGAAGGAGACGTTGTAGTTCCCTGTAGCATCATACAGCCAGCCTGGGTTGGAAGGTAACAACATTTTTGTAGATAGTATTACGACTAAGAGTTAATTAAAAAGGTGAATCCGCAATTGAGGTGAAGCATGACACTTTTTCAAGGAGTTGGGAGTAGTGCAATGCAGCTTTGCATGGCTCACATATTGAGTAAAGCACATGGGGTGAACCCCAGTCTTTTCGATAAGTGTCTTGGGTTCTTTTTTAAAGTTTGGTTCATTGTTGAAAGTAGATTGAGTATTCTATTAACTATTAGAAAGGTGTCTTGTTTTTGTTTTGTGATTTCAGGTTTGGGTATATAGTTTTTACGATGATATGCTTGCAGTGCTTAACAAAACTGAAACATACATTTGCAGTTTATATCCATGAGTTTCCCACAGGTATTAAACAGTTTTAGGAAAAAAAGAAAAGAACTTTGAGGGCAAAGTTCCTTTTGGAGCTAATTGAATGAAAGACCTTTATTGTACATTTATGCTCATTGTGAACTAAGTACAGGTCACGGTAAATAGTGATGGTAGACTAAGATATATCTATGATAGTAAAATGGACATACGCTGCCATACCTGCGATAGGTGACCCCAGCAGGTAGGCCGTCCCTGCTCCTGTGAAGGTCCATCCTATCCCACTGGACAGTCGCGCCACTCCTGTGTACTCTCGCACCAACACAGCAATCAAGGCGTGGAACACTCCAGAGAAGAGACCGTAGAATGCCATGTACACGAGGAGGGAAGCGTATGACGAACAGAAAGGCACGCACAGATTGCACACGCCCACACCAGCTACTCCTATCATATAGACATGGAGTCTACTCATGACTCCTAAGTCTGCGAACCAGCCTCCGATCAGCCGGAATACGAACTCACCAATCCCCATCACCGAGATCAAGAAGGACGCCTCAGTTTTACCTACCCCGATGCTTTGCGCGTGTTTTGTCATGTGGACAAATACAATAGAGTAACCGAGCACCGTCCCGAAATGAGAGAGCGAAAACAACGCAAAGGGAATGTCCGTCAAAAGGGACACGTCAAAAACGTGCAGGACCTTGCTAGCAGCCATTCTGAATGAGGACTGCGAATTATCTACTATGTTTTGTTGCCTTTGGTCCAGTGCGGCTTTGTGTTCCCGGTCTTCCCTCAGATGTATGGGCCTCAGTAAGGCACCACAGATGCATCCATGAAGGGTGATGCCAGCGATTATCAGAAGTGCTCCTCGATAGCTAAACTCATCAATCAGAACTTGATACAGGGGAGACAGGGTGAACATACCCACTCCGTTCCCAGATAATCCGATTCCATTCGCCGTCGCCCTCCTCTTGTCGAAGTAGCGTCCCACCATCGTCAGACATGGCGCGTACATCAGCGACATTGCAAATCCTGACAACACAAAAAATTCAAAATCAATATTTAGTTTTGAGTCCATGGTATGCCGTCAGACAAATTTCCTGCAGAACTGTCTTTCTTATGACAACGGGTTGAAACTAGCAAGCAAATGGATCAAACTGCATTTACCTAGCCTACATGTACGCTCTGCCTGCCAAGATGGGACTTAATGCTAATGCAGGGAATAACTGTTGACATATAACCTTTATTGTACATTCATGCCCTATCGGGCTAAGTACAGGTGAACAGATGAAATAGGTAATATACATGTTTGTAGTACAAACAGCTCTAAAACTACTCTAATACAGAGGTCTGGCTTCTTCTCGTTTCTTAGTGATGTTAAAAATATAATTTGAAATGGGTTTGTAACAAGCCCTTTTCCTAAAGCCTGTGACTATGACCCTTCCCTTCATGATCAAGGGACTACTATGTATAACACAATTAAACTCAATTGTTATCCAGGGCTTCATTGGTCCCTTCCTTGATCTGATAGGCCCTGTGACATAAGCAGTTCTTGCAATCCAAGAAAGGTAAACAGGTCTATTAGGAGGAGAGGATAGAGATAATGTTACCTGTGAAAAGTCCCAGGCTGACCAGTAAATACATGACGCTGGTGGCAAACGAGCTGATGACAAGTCCCACGGCTGCCAGGACACCCCCAGTAAACACCATTACACGGCAGCTGGTCAGCTTACTCAGGGCACTGGAGATGGGAGCTGCAGCAAAACAAACAAGGTTTAATAAAGTGGCGTTTAAAACACGCCTCAGCGACGTGATTCTCTTTTGATGTGAGTGATGATCATTCCAAGGGAAGCCACTAGGGGACCCAAAATCTTATCTTTTCTAGATTTAGTCACACCCTACCAACTCACCAAGTATGAAACCAATCCATCCAGCAGTTCTTGAGTTATCATGTTGACAAAATTTAATTCCCTGGGGAATGTATTCGTGGAATTCTTATAATATTTTCAACTCAATCGCAGTACTATACCAACGGCTCCGCCCCTGAGGCGTCGCCAAAAAACATGTAAAAGAATCCAACACACTTATCGAAAAGAGTAGGGATACCCGGTGACCTGGTCTTCTTGATCGGCTGTACTGGTAGCTTACTAACTACTCTTCTTGGACTTAAGATTTAGGATGGGATTTGAACCCCAACCTTGTGATCTAGAAGCAAGATATTACAGAAAACACTGGAATAGAGTAACTACTCTTGAGTAAGATGTGTTGACTTAATTTCAAGGACATTACATAAGGAGGTCCTTGGTATTATGATCTCAACAGAAAGGAACCTAAAATGTGGCCTGTCTGACCCACTGCTATCCAACTTGCAACAGGGCTCATTACATGACATTGTACAGTACATTAATTGGATTTTCAGGCAAGCATGTTTAAGGAGCCCTGTTAAAGAACTGGATGGCTTGTAACCTAAAACTACTAGCCTCTACCAGGCACCGCGGATCGCTGGAAAAATAGTAGAAATTGGCCGAAATAAAGGGATAGTATACCAGAGAAGATCCAGGGCCAC
>NW_017804520.1:465201-497532 GCF_001625305.1 Branchiostoma belcheri
GGATCTTCTCTGGTATACTATCCCTTTATTTCGGCCAATTTCTACTATTTTTCCAGCGATCTGCTGTGCCTGGTAGAGGCTATAAAACTACCTAATGAAACCTCAGAATGTGTCCTTACAGCAGATCAGCATCATCCCCACCAGTGTGGAGTTGATGAAGGCCGTGTCTCCCGCGCCCTCGTCAAACACTTCCCGGAACACGGCGTAGAACACGCCAAACGACTTGATGGACCCGATCACCACCACATGGACCAGGAAACTGCTGAACACCACCATCCAGCCCCAACCGCCATCTGGAGGCTGGTCCAGGTACTGCACCTTTCTGCTTCTGCCAATCATGTCTCAAAGATACCAGCTAGCCCTGTAGACAAAAAAAAAACATTCACTTTGAATTACATCCAGGTATTAAATGTGATACATATAAAGAAAGTGTTACTCTGGAAACTAGAAAGATTTTCAGTTGCTCGAGTTACTCTCTCCTTGTGTGTTTAATCAAAGAATCAACAAGGAGAAGTCGTAGACATCATCCCTCCATGAAATAGCTTGTTATTTTGTAATCTTTTGGTGTATTTCAATAGAGATATTATGAGTCAAACTGTTATAGAGTTTGCGAATATACTACTGGGGATGGTACCCAGGCTACATTTGCCTGTACATGTAGGTCAATGACCAGACAAATGACCTGCAGACCAGACAAACAAGATTTATTTTCCTGCAGACTCTATAGGCGTAAAAATAGATAGGGCTGCCTGGGTCTGACCTGCCAGCTGGAGGTATAAACAAAAACACTCTGTCCCAACTTTTGGGTCAAACAGACCATCCTATTATGAAGTAGGGGTGAAAAAGTGAAAATCCTTTTAAATCAAGCAATAAAAATATGCGACAACCTGCTAATGCACTCCAAAACACAAAGAGACTCAACAACTACCCACATACCAAAAATCATACCAAACCATCCCCTAGATTTTCCAAACATTCAACACAAAAAGTCCAACATTAAACATTTTGTAAATATCAAACGCAAACAGCTAGGGGACCCAAATTTAAACCACTAAACCATGGTAATAACAACTACATGCTACCTTAATATCGCACAAACAGTCCATAACGCGAAAACAACAGAATAAAAAAATTAAACTGCAGTACCAAGGTCAATCACCAGGGGCTCAAAGTCAACCTACACAATCTCCAAGGCCCCATCCATCAATCTGCCAAATATCGTACAGTTCCTTCTCACCGATCTTCAGATATCAGACCAAACATGAAACGGAGTAAAAACAGTACCCCCATTTTCATGGAGGGTAATCAATCATCTTTAATTAGACTGCATACCCTATTTTCAATTCACCTTCAACAGGAGTATACCTTGTCGCCTCTAATTAAAATATGTGAGGTGGTCTCAATGACAATTTATGCTACATTCAGGACGACCAGTACAATACCTACATGTAACATACAAATTCAGGAAAGCTATTGTGCAATTTTGGATCATCTCACTATTAATTTCCGTCAATGATAAGCCACTAGAATATACAGATGACGCATGTATTCTCGGCCTATGGCTATCCCACAATTTGAAATGGGACAAGCACGTTGAATCCATTATAAGCAAAGCTAGTTCCCGACTCTTCCTACTAAAGAAATTGAAACGTTTTGGGCTCCCTTCAAATGACCTAATCGATTTTTACCAAATGTATATACGCCCCATTCTTGAATATGCAGCACCCATCTGGACCTCTGGCATTACGGCCCTACAAACCAGGAAGATTGAACGCATTCAGAAACGTGCATTACGGATAACCCTTGGTCCTGAGTACACATGCTATAACGACGCCTTATCCAACCTAGGTCTCCCCTCCCTTGAAAAGAGGAGGGAGGACCTAAGTTTGAAATTTGCCAGATCCCTTTTTAACTCTCCCTTTAGACCCTGGCTCCCACAATGCCGAGAGACGATCCACGTTAGAAAATGTAAACAGTTTAACCAGCTCCTTGCCCCCCTCCCGAGAACAAATCGATACAAAAATAGCCCGATCCCCTATCTTACAAGTCTATTAAACAAATATGGCACATAGTAAATCTCCCATGACCGGCCCACCCAAGATCAGTTATCACGTAACATACTATAAAATTAATAATTTTTACACTGATGATGTTGATATTGTAAATATTGTTAAGTTCATTTTACTCGCTTAATATTTAGTTGTCTACATGTTAAATACTCACTTGTCTAGTTGTGTATTTGTTAACTGTCCAATATTTGTATCTCTGTTTTTAAACTAGCATATAATTCAGCACTACTTATTAGTTGCGCTGCAACATGCTAGCGATTGTACTCTTTTATCTTCGATCAATCAATAAACAATTATTATTATTATTAACATTAACCAAGTATTTAACCTGCTTTCCCTGATAGGGACTGCAGTAACAGGAGGTCAAGGGTCAACACATTCAAAAGATCCTCTATTTACAGATATGTATTCGATATTCCAGAGTCTGCCAACTATACATTACAAAATATAACTTATCACATTATGATTCTACGGTACATAATCAGAGATTCTACATAACGATTTTAATTAACGTCCTTGATATATTCTCTTCTCTTCTCTTCTATTCTATTCTAGTAGAATAGTTTCTTGAGTGAGGTGGAATCACCCATACAAAATACAACGTTCACGTTGAAACGTTTGGAGCTCACTAAACTGTCTCTGAAAAGGTCATGTATTAGAAATAAGGGGTATGACTCGACAAAGATTACTCTTAATAGAATTGTCTTAAATATGAAACATATTGTAAACCATAATTTACGTTATATACTTCTGTCAAACGCCTGCCGAAAATCAACACAGTATATGATAACGGATACTACAAACCTGAATACCGTTGGTAAACGGTCTAGTATATCCACTGTACAAATGTCTGAATGCAATAGTTCAATCGAAAGTTTCGCAGTGCAATAATATTTACCTGAAAACTGGAACTGACGGTCGCTACTTCCGCCTTCTGCCAGGTTCTTGGAAGTCTTTACGCCATTTTCGAGCGCGTAGTTTCAACTTTAGAAGGTTTAGATTCACAACACCAGGCAAGATGAACTTAAAGAAGCTGTAGGCTCCCAGCACCCAGAACACTGTGACTGACAACAAGGAAGACGCGTGATCGTGGCGCAGTCGGTGACCTGTAGATGACCTCAACTTTCCCAGCTGACGAAACAAATAATAGGCTAGCAGCGCCGCCTGGCGGATATAATGTCATTGCACCTCGTCCGACAACTTTCGATGCCGAATGACTTGGAAGCTACCTGGCGATGTGTAATTATTCGCCTGAGCATAACTGGTGTTACCAGTAACAAAGGTAACGTAGGATTTTGTGTGTGAGAAAAATTCCTATCACGTCTGCGCTATGTGAGGTTTTTGTACTGAAATCGTGCCTTTCGCTAGGTACAATATAGGCCGCCTGTCGTGTATTCGATCGAATCGAGACAAAAATAACGGAGAACCTATCAAGTCAATAACCTTATAAAATTAGTCAAGAACTTCGGTACGTGTATTTTATGCACTATACCCCTATCTATTCATTGAACACCGGTACCAAACACATTGCCAATAGACTGAGTTTTATTGTACACTTGCAAATGTAAAAAAGATTGTTTATTAGTACTAGTGTTCATAGATAAGTTTTAAAACGTAGATAAATCAGCAGATAGGCAACGTTTAGATAACATTAGAGACTAGATGGCCAAAATGCCATAGATAATTTAGAACAAAGTTCAACTGTCTACTGCTAGTACTAGTATGTATTAAATCATTGACAATGTCCACTTATTGACATGGGTGGGTTGTCAGACGGACAACTCCAGTGTTGTGTAGTAACTGTAGTTGTCTGAACTCATCCGGTATGCTGTGAGCTTCTTTAGGGAGGGCATTGTCATAGTAGTGCTCAGTCAGGCGTCTGTTGTTTCTGTCCGCGTGGAAGGGCCAGAAGCCGTACAAGCGCACCTCCTCACACATCTGTGTGGCCAAACTCACAAGCAGCAGTCCTAACGAATCATTAAGGTAGAAAGGGAAGTACGTGTTTAATAGAGCGAGATACGTAGACATGGATGTCACGAAAAATGAAACTATATTAGAGAAACCTAGAAAGGTAGCATTTGCAAAGCAAATGCATAATGTTTACCTCCCCATGTGGTCTGCTCTGTTGATTCTTACTCAAACACATTCATATATACGGTCAGACAGGAGTCTAAATCCCTCCTGCTATAAAATTGCAACATGATGTAACCCAACACTAGTTACTATGGTGACAGACGTCTGGCTCAGGTCATTGACCTTATTTGTTTGGAGAAGAAGAGGAAACAGAGCAAAAACAATGCTTTCCTTCGGTAGACATAAATACGTGATATAGTATAAGTAATAGGATATGTCTACCTGTGGACGACCTCCGAGCCTCTACGCCATTCTTTGTCCAGAATGTTGTAATGGACCCTGTCACGAGTGGATATGGGAAGATAACCTGGTTAGGGACGCCGGTTCCGAGCAGAGCTCGCTGTACGTTGACGGCGCTTCTGGCGTGACGTTGGGAGAGAAAGGCCCAGATCCACAGATAGCTGTCTCCGTACGCTGATAGGTCATGCAGTAAGGCTTTAACGTCTATTTCTCTTCTTGTGTCTGTCTCGTATCTACATGAAGTTAAATAAAAGAGGATAAACCGTGTTCAAGTTATTCAGCTTTCAAAATTATATATAAGACCTCATTGTCTTGTATCATAAAGACGATTACACATGAAAGGTATCTCCAGAAGGACATATAGTCCTCATTCCCACTAGGGTAAAATTGTCTGGATCGAGCCAAATTGATTCGGTTTGATCCGGCTCCGAGCCGGATCGAAGCCGGATCAAACGGAATCAATTCGGCTCGATCCGGACAATTTTATCCTGGTGGGAAGAAGGCCATACTGACGAATGTTCTGACCTTAAACATAAAAGTACCTGTATTTGATCATGGAGGGGTTCATGGTGATCAGATTGGTTTTGTTTCCAATGTCTTCCATATATGTATCGCCCATTGGAGCCATGTTGAACCTGTGTGTTATGCGCAAAAAAAAAGAATATTATACGCTAGTTATCACTTTTAGTAGTTGCATTATAAAGAAGGTATACAGATCTATTAGGCGTCTTCAGATCAACCAGTACTTAATTATGTTTACCGAAGAAAAACATTGTTTTTACTCAGTTTCTTCTCTAAACAAATAAGGTCATTGACTTGATTAAGACTTCTATTACCATGGTAACAAGTGTTGGGTTACAATTTTATAGCAGGGGGATTTAGACTCCTGTCACCATATATATGAATGTGTTTGAGTAAGAATTAACAGAGCAGACCATGCGAAGGTAAACATTATGAATTTGCTTTGCAAATGTTACCTTTCTAGTTTGTACATGTTATTGATATCAGATGCCTAACCTGAACACAAACTCAGAGGCGTCTATCTTTTTTCCACAGCCGCTTCCCTTCAGTATTCCACCGTTTCCCACCACACTGCACGTACTGAAGTGTTTGTTCTTAAACGGGCTTTCCTGTGTAGAAAAGATGTAGTTCAAGAACTTGAAAACTTACTTGCGTCGGTATGTAACATGTTGCGAACGAGTGCATACGAGTAATTGAATAATTTCTGTAGTGAGAGCTTATTCAGGGCTTAAGCAGAAGTTTGGGTTTTGGCTTATTTTTGGCGTGTTTTTAGGCATTTTTTGCACTCGTATTTTTTCCGCCAACCAAACAAGATTCAAACGTATGGTATTGAAACAGTATTACCCTTAAGAGGGTAGGCTTAAGAGAGACTAAAGGCCTTCCTGTAAAAATGCTAAGTGCCGCTGTATAATAAACTTATCCACGAAGATTAGACACAAATTCCTTGAACTGAAGATTGCCTTGACAGAATGAAGAACCTACTGTAGGAAATCCCTTCAAGACTTCGGTTGGCACGTCGATTTTCACTGGTTTTGCACCATCCGTCGTTAAGCCGTACTTCTCAACCATCTCTTGTGTGACGAGAAAATCCCCGTTCGCAAAGCGACTGTCCCCTACCACTCTTTTTCTGTGAAGTAAAAAGAAATAGTTGTCATTGCCTTCGTCAGAAGGCTATGAAATCACTTTTCTGTAGAGTGGGAGACTATGCGGCATAACTCTTGAAGGCATGGTTAGATGTTCATGTTTTTTAGCAGGCAGGTTACCGTTGGGGAGACCAAGGTCAAGTTCAAAAATTGACCTCTACGTCACTGATGTAGATGTAGTATCTTGAATATGATTCTTACCGAAACATGTCCGCAGCTGTTTTGTTATAGACCCATCCAGGTGCTTCCGTCGGTACAGACTGCACAGCTGCCTGGTCGGCAAGGAACTTCTCCTTAGCAACTGATTCCTCCGGTATGTACTGAGCCATGAACTTCTGGAATCGACTTGGGAAACAAACGAACATTAATACCAGTATCATATACATTCATACCGGTTCATACCGTTTACAAATCAATTCTAACCCATAATCATTCGTATTTGATGAACTTTACATAGTGGCACAGTTTATGTTATGCTATGTCATGTGATCTTATGTTATGTCATGTCATGTTAGGTTAGGTTGTTATGTTATTTTACATCTGCGCACCTTGTTTCTGTAGCTTTCGCCTTTCCTGGTGAATTTGTCAGTCCTCCCGAAGGACCAATAACGCTGCCGAGCCCTTCATTGTGGTCATATGCATGCTCTGCTTCATCAAGCTCGATAGGAGAGCTAGAAAACGACATTTTATTTACAGAAACAGTTTTTATCTACAATGTATCATCTATGAAGCATAGTTCAGTATACTGAACACCGCGGTACACACTAGAAACCAACTTTGATAAATTCTACCATCGTCATCAGTCAGATATCGTGACTTTGATTCCTTATCTTGAAATTAAAAAAAAAACCTCCAGGACACTTAACGTTAATCGTGAAGGGTTTTTTTTTACATTCACAAGCAAAACATGATGCCACTGGTTCCTGTGTACCTTGTTTCCCGATCCTCAGTTATCGGTTCTTCCACTGATGAGGCTGTCAATGCTTCAGATCTCGGTGTACTCAGATAAACTCGGTTTTCCAGTGTTTTGTAGCCAGGAATCACATGTTCCGATGTGTAATACAGCAGGAAAAGACCTGCTAGTGAGAATAACAGCAGGGCGCAATCTCGACGTCGTCTGGTCATGTTGTTTCGTCACCAGTGAAGGGACTGTACATGTAAATCATTACAAATGATAAACCGTATAAAATAAACATTCCTAATCTAGGACTATGAAACAGGCCAGTGGACGAAATATATGGACAGGAAAACTTTTAGCTTTATCAACAGCGCGAGCTTTAATAGAAACCAGTTTGGTCAGTTCAGACTCAGAGTGAAGACGTCACGCTTGTCATGACGTCGCCTACCAACCCCCCTCCCCTATCGGTGTCCTTTCCCGCACCTTAAGGGTTGTCTTTCAGTAAATATTTGAAGGGAACATCGTAACAATCTCAGTATGTCTTGTTCTCACGACGCACGAGCAACTTTTGGTGAGATATCATCATATTTTCTCTCCCCACAATGCCTTGGGATGACCCCCTCTAAACCAGATATCCCAACCCTGAGGGCATTTACAGATCTAAATATCTAGTAGGGTGGTATAGTTTTGTTGTCACAAACAGCTGTAGACTTAGACCCGCCAGAAACAAAACATGCTATTAATATTATTTCACATTGTGGCATAGCGGCAGAGTGCGCGACTCGGAACTAAGAGTCCCGGGTTCGAGTCCTGACATGCCACCGATCTTGTGCCCTTGGGAAAGGCACGACTTTCCTCACTTAGCTCAGGTGTAAATGAGTATTGTCCTGTCATGTATTTGTCCCCTGTGTTGGTGGCGGCATTAATATAAGTTGAAGAAACTTGCAATTTAATGTTGAGTGTGTCGTCACCACGTCTGGTGATTAAATGTTGGAATAAAAAAAAAACAGTAGTCATACGTACGTACGTATAGTCTCCTGTTGTCTGGCTTGTACAGACGAGTTGATCTTCCCATGTACATGTACTGTTGTAAACTGCTCAGCTATGACAGTATGAACAGTACACCGTGTGGTCGACTACTAGACGCTGTTCACAACCTTGAAACGGACGTCCAAACATCATGCTTACTATTGAGTTCCAGGCAAACTGTAGAAACTCAGCCTTTGTTGCTGGTAAGATAGTTACATTGTACTTATCCTCAGGGCATTGCCAGTTCCCATAGTTACCAGTGCCCACATCAAATGTTGTTGGACAAGATCAACTTTAAGCAGATGTTAAGGGTCGGGCTTAGTGTTTCAGGCCTGCTTTGTAACATTTTTTATGCCTTTCTATTATTGTATTTTTCCTAATTGTTACAGTTTTTCAATTTATCACCGTATTTTAAGTGTAGGTGTCATTGAAACGTTAACCAATCTGGTATCTGGTAGGCCCTCGCTCACCGTCGACCTTCTTGAAAAGCTGTCATATGTACCGAACAAGCTTTCGAGTTTACATAAGGCTTACTACTACTACTACTACTACATGTTGACTTTGTGGATCCTATGATACCATTTGGGTCTATCACTGCAAGTCTGTTTCTCTTTCTAGTCCCTTGTCCACCATTTTCCTCCACAAAAATTTGAACAAAGGAATTGAATTGGGAGTGCAAGTGGACTAAGTGGCCTGACCTCTGAAATAATGATTTTCATCGAGGACATTCCCTATTTGTAATGCCCATGGTCACACTGGCTTTTGTGGATGACATCTTATAGACACCTCAATGTGGCTTTTTGTGGCCCTTTCAAGAGACAAATCCTTCACAAAACTATAGAAAGTACCTTGTTATTGAGGAAACAGGTCAGCTCTTAGAGAGTGTCTCTTTGAATCAATTATGACCTGACTTCTCTGTACGCAGTCCACACATCTTTAATACATGGAAATTCATGCGCAAGTCAAACCAGGCACCTTACTATAAACTTCATACTTTTTCTACAATGTTTTAAGCATTTGTATACATCTTTTGTCCTTGTTTATGCTCCCAGATTCAATATCAGACCCACAACAGCAAACAAACATAAAATGGCTCTATGCTAGTAAAAGTTATATCCATAAAATAATGAAGCGGACAAGAGTCACACAAAAATTTTGGTCACAGTATGGTCACTGAGTGATCATAATCTATATCTAAAAGGTAACCTAGGAAAGAAATGCTATAAAGTTTTGCATTCTTCTACATGTAGTATACATGTACATACACCTCTAAGCAATACATGTTGTGATTTCCAAAAATGAATACAACAGGACACTAAGATACAATATCAGGTCCCAAAATATCAAACATACAGGTTAGTACTGGTAAAATTGGAGTTTTGCAGGTACTTTTAGTGGTCCATGTACTTATTTATCCCCACACTTGCCTTACACAGTTACTGGTAATGTTCTACAACAGACGTAAGGCTCAAGATGCTAGCATACATTCAACATCTCTGCATGGTTTGTCTTACAACAGATACAATATACAATAGCTTAGGTAACAGGTATGGAATGTCCTCTAGAGTCTTCTTGAGACTTTGGTTCAGGAAATCCTAGTTATTTTCTCCTGCAGGTCTGTCAGTTGTTCCTGTGGAACAAACAACACCTATGAGGTTATCATGAACATACCAGGACATGTACAAGGAACTGTCGTATTTGCTTGAACATGTTATAACTAGTGCTGCGTACCGCTTCACTGGACTTGGATCCGGACTTGTAAGAATGTTTAGGTTCAAGTCCAAAAAAACCTAAAAGTCAAGAACCGAGTCCGGACTTATTACCATAAAAGACCTATGCCATGGGTTTAGGTCCGGACTTACGAGTCCGGAACTGAACCTAAACCTCTGGACTTGAATCCGGACCTGAACCTAAATGTGGGTTTAGGTATGTAGCACTAGTTATAACTATTGGTCAACTGTCACAAGAATACTTCTAAGGCATACATCTATAAGAAAAAAAGGAGATATTTTGGGATGTGCTCTTTTTGCCCAACTTCACATAATTCACAACTATAGCAGATCTGATGTAAAGATTCAAGATGAAACTGTAAACATTACCGTACTCACTAAAACCTGCGAGTTACAATGGTCAACTAATTAAACTAATTATAGATATAGCAGCCTAACCTCTATAGCACATGCTGGTATTCTAAGGTAAGGTTGTAGAAAACAAGACCGATCAGAACAAGATAGCAACCAGTAGAAATCAGTACAAACTTCGCCAAACAAACAGATAAAAAAGTTTGCCACCCTGCCAGCTATAGAGCCCAACACAGTCAAACAAATCTCCAGCAACAATGAAGTTTTTATGCAGAAGAAAGACTGATATAAAAGAATCTGCCTACTGTACATGTCTGCTACTCTCACCAGAAAAATTTTGTAAATAGGTTACCTGATATCCCTTTACATCTTATTCCTGATATGACTTTTAGAATTGTATTTTATCATGTATTATGAATTTTATACTTGGATTTTAAAGGCGATCTGTAAGCAATGATGCAATTCAGGTGTTGATTTTATATTGTACCTGCTATGTCATTGGTAATAAAATCTGAATCTGCCTACCTGTGTGTGTTCTGTGTCCCCACCATGTGCCATGATAGACGTCAGCATGTCCACCAATGACGTCACTTTACTGCTCCGAAACACGATAGCTTCTTTCAGCTCATGCACTGGAAAAAAAGACAATCATTGCAGAATGTAGTTTAATCATCTACCTACCAAGACCTACTTTACTTTGTAACATAATATTGGTACAAAATGTTGCAGAATTCATTGAGGACAGCCATAAGCTATATCAAAATGGGATCCTAAATACAAACTTTGGCTGGTGAAGTATTGTGGATGTTATCAAAATCTATCCAGCTTAGTAGATTGTAATACATAAGAAAACTACTGATGAAAAGTACTGGCTGCTTCTTGTAATGTCTGATAGTTTGACTTTGAGTAACAGTTTTCTTGTGTATCTCATTACCTGGATGTCTAACCTTCACCGACATAGTTCATTGTAATGTTCTACCCCACTCTCTCCACTCTCTCTCTCTCTCACTATCCAGTTTAACGTCTTTTTTCCCCGAAACTGGGAGCTAGACGTGCTTGCATCAAGTACAAGTCTTTTCTTTTTGAAGCAAGATTTTCTTTACATTTTTCCTGGATGTCTGATATTTATTGAGCATTAATTAAGTGTACATTTACTGTGAGTTAACAAATACAAAGGACCACAACAAGAGTGCGACATTAGCTACTGTACAACAGTTTAGAATGCCATGAGTGCGAGGCCCCCTGCCTACCACCAGCATCACTGCAGGTCCTCTCTATCTCAGCCACCTGCACCAGCAGCCGCTCCAGCTGCAGCTGCACCTTCCCAAGATCCTCCAGCTCCTGCTTCAGACAGGTGTTCACATACACTGTCTGCCGACAGGTCAAACAATTCCCAAATTTTTAACAGGATCTTTTGGTAATACATAGTGGTAGTATTTACTAGACATAAATACATGTGTCTACTTGTAGACAGATTAAAGTTCTTTAATTTTCTGTTTTGTACAGTATAATCAAAAGAAGACAGCAGTTAAGGAAGGAATAAAAAGTACAAAGAAGACCAAAAAATTGATAAAAATTTTTCGATAGGTTTCCAAATTTACAACTTATCAGGTGTTTGATATTCTTCTAGCAGCACTTTGTTAGGAAATGTACTCAGATGATCCAATCCCTGATTAGGAAAAATGCTACCATGGTGGAGGTTCACACTCATGATTCTTGTTGACTCTGAAAAGTCAGAACTCAATATCCATTTTCCAGTGATATCCAATTATCGGTAATTATTGTCACGTAAGCAGAATGATTTTTCTAGATGAAGAGTAAAGAAAGGAATTGTCAGCTTTTTTTACTCACATTTCTTATTTTCTGTCTGAGAACATCCAGCTCCTCATCTAGCTGTGCCTCCTCCTCTGGAGTGTACTGTTCCATCTGAACCTGGTTTAACAACAGGACAAACCATTCAACCATGTACCAAGGGGTGCTTGATGTGTCTTGTATATGCCATATTAGTTACATTAACACCCAGACCTTGTGATTTTTCAGCATGAACGTATGGATGCAGTCAAAATACAAAACTACGTACCTGCACCAGACAGATTACACCTTCACATGAAGTATGCATCAAATTAGAATCAGTGTTAAGCACCAGTAAGTTGTAACCATTCCAATTCTTTGCTAGGCATTTCACAGGTGGTAACAGTACGAAATCCACATACATGTACACATAGACCTACCCAGGACACAGACTAGTGCAGGTAGACGTACCTTCACAGCTCAACATTTCTCAGATACAAGAAGCATATGACCCTGGTACGTGTTTTACTGAGTTGTTTTGCTGTACATACCTTGTCCTCTGGTAACAGCACATAGTTAGGTAGGTGGAACAGGTTGGACAGAAGGTATAACTGGAAGGAAGAAGATACTCAATGTCATTGTGTGACTGTAAGCTAGAATTTTTGTTATTTTGCAGCCACACGCTAGATAGATTGAATATCACACTACAAAGTCTACAGTTTAAAAAGAAAACTTGAATTGTTTGTGGTAGTTTTATGCTTGTGGTGGTTTTATTTTTGGAGTGACATATCTTCTGCAAAATGTTTATGATGCATGACTATTAGAAAATTGTTTCTACCACAAAAACTTCAATTTTCCACCATCCACAAAATCAGTTCCCTGTGAAAATTACTTGTATCATACAAGCCTAATGTATTATGAACAGCCTCTGAAAACTAAGTTACCTCCAACTTGTCAAAAGCTTTCTTAAATGCCTGGAGAAATTTCAGAATGACTTCTTGTGTACCCTGTGAAAAGAAGAAGGTATTAGTAACTAGAGAAGTAACATTTGCAAAGCAAATGCATAATGTTTACCTTCGGACATGGTCTGCCCTGTTAATTTTTACTCAAACATATTCACATACATGTACTACTAGTATATGGTGACAGGAGCAGAGCAGACCATGAAGTTTGCAACATTATGTAACCCAACACCAGTCACCATGGTGACAGACATCAACAAATCATGTCATTGGCCAGGTGAGAGGTTAGTGTTTGGAGAAGAAGAAGAGGAAATTGAGTAAAAACAATATGTTTTCCTTCGGTAAACATAATAATCACTCTATGCCCCTTAGACAAATAAAAGACCAAAACAGTATTTAGATATCATTTCTTCACCTGGATACTCTCTCAAGCAGTGACAGCAGAAGATAAAAATATGATTTGATATTGATAAAAAATCATAGAAGTAATCTTGTCATTACTGTGATACTTACAGCCTTGACTTCCTCTTTTGGGACGTCCCTGTTCTGTAATTCAAACGGTGCAACAGTCAGTTTCTGGACCTTCTGTCAAGACTTCATTCATTGAACATGTATAACACTATATGAATAACAATATGAATTTGTATCAACAGAGGGATAAACATACAAGTAGAGGTAATTTTATAATTTGTTCATATGATGTTTTGCCAAAGTAGACAAGCAGGAACATAAAAAAGGGCAATAGAGATGTTTATGTTTATCTACATCATTGACATCATGGCTGAGAAATATGACAGTAACAAATCAGATTTAGTAACAACAAGCAGATTTTTGCGATAATCCCTGACTTGATGTTTATCTGATCATACATTTCTGTTTTCCTTAGCCTGGGTGGCTCACTCTAACACAATGTCTAGGTAGACATTGCTTTCTGATGAAGACCAAAAAGACATCACACACATTACAGCAAAATATAATGTTATTCATGTACAAAGACAAAACAAGTTTTAAAAGCAAAAAAAAAAAAATTGTTGTCTGACCCTAGACACCAAGTAGTGCTCAGCAGCGTCCATGGTGTCATACAGGTTGTCCACCATCACATTAAATACTGGAACAACACATTAAAACATTGTCAACAACTTGTTGAACAAGTCATAAATTTCATATAATATTACAAGTAGGGGTGCATACCGGTTCACTGGACTTGGATCCGGACTTGTAAGAATGTTTAGGTTCAAGTCCAAAAAAACCTAAAAGTCAAGAACCGAGTCCGGACTTATTACCATAAAAGACCATTTCACGCAACCCCTTTCTTTCCAAACCACCTAAAACCTTCCGTAGATTGCAAAATCTTTGCTGCAAAATGAAGAAAACATTGCCATCGGGCATCGTCAAGTACCGGCTTCCATGTTATGTGGCCAAATTTTAACCCAGACAACCCAGCAAGGTTGCCAACAATGCAATTTTGTATATGCCATGGGTTTAGGTCCGGACTTACAAGTCCGGAACTGAACCTAAACCTCTGGACTTGAATCCGGACCTGAACCTAAAATTGGGTTTAGGTATGCACCACTAATTACAAGTCAGGCCTAGGAAAAAATCTGTTGCTTTCCTGTTTCCCGAACCTAGACATTTTTGGGGGGTGAACCCCAGCAAGGGACAATTTTTCGAGCTGATCAACCTTTTCTAGCTCCATGATCTGGCACCTGAGTGATAAAACATTGTACAATTGTTTTTTTAACATTGACATTGAAAAGACCAATGTCCTCGTGCAATTTTTTTACTTTGTTAAACTGTATTGTATATGTATATACTAGTAAGTTGGACCCAAATCTAGATCACTGAAGAAAAAAGATAATCCTACCGACCGTAATTTTTTTCAGGACTGAAACAGAAAATACAACATCTTTTTCCTAGGCCTCATACATTTTATGTGCAAGTTTTTATATAAAAAAAATTTAGTAGGACAAAACATGGGTTTTATTCAATGAAAGCAAAGAAAAATATCAGTTATGTCAGCTGGATTATGTTGTAAATTACATGTGTATATTCCACAAATATATCTTCATGTTGTAATTTCTTCAGAAGGTCCCGGTATATTATTTTCCCAGCGTGCTTTGTGACTAAGCATGACATAAATTATAATAAAAATGGCTGCCGTGAGTGACAGCTGTCTCCCACGGTCCAACTCGCCCAAGACTTCTACAGCGCCAATTTTGAAGGAACAGGTGAGAAGTTCCTGTCAGATTTTGTTTGTAGAGCTTTCAGGGTATATTTGAGAAGTGTGTGGGATTTCTGAGCGGTGAAATTTTGTTCATGGGTGAGACAAACAGCGGCGGTAGTTTCAGACCCACTGGCAAATACTGTGCGTCAAAACTGGCGTTTTTCATCAAAAATTATGAACAGGTAAAAAAATAATAATTTGTCGATTGTTGAACGCCATTCCAAACCTAGGCAAAACAGTAAGGCTGTACTGTAAGTGATTAATTTGTTGCTTTGTGTGTTTATGTTTTCGTTGACGAGTTATCTTCTTTAATATAAACCATGACGCCGCGCCGTAAATTGTCAACAAAGTAAATCTTTTTAAGTCGCCCCCCTCCCCACTTACCTCCATCCGCGAACGACTGTGGCGTGAACCCGAAGTACTGGACGGCGTATTCCGCGTGCGCTTCTTCACTCATGTCCCCCGCAACTTCTGCAAATCAACAAATAAGTTTAAAACACCACAGCGATCACGAAGTACGCAAAAAAGGAGATGTTTTTCGATACACTTTCACAAACCTGCAGTTGAAGATGCCGCCATTTTGGTCATATGACATATCCCAGAACTCTCCTTGCGGGATAGTAGACAACACTACTCAGCAGCGTCCTGCAGCGACATTTGTTTGCGTTGCAGCAGGTGGTTCTTTAGTGGCCCAAATGCGAAAAAATATTGACTGGGAGATCACAAATGATGGCTATTATCAATATCATACCAAAAATTACAAGATAATAACTTGACTTCGAATTTTAAGTTTTCTTTTTTAGATAAGAAAGTTTGACATGTGTGTAACATCTGGGTGACTGGTACGATCAAAGTGGCGAAGGTCAATGTTGATTTGAAGTGCAGACATCGCCCCAGCCCGTGCCTAATGATGTATGAAAAGTTAATGAATAGAATCGGGCGACGGCCTGTGGGAGGATGCAGACATTAGGGTCAGGCTGTGTCCGATGTTGGAAAGGTGTTCCCAAATTGACTTACAACAAGAACTTTCAATTACAACTGTCTATCATTTAATTCTAACCAAGGTTTGTTTGGGTTATGGTCATGCCGCGATTTTCAATATTCTTTCTGTCTAGTGACCAGATGCAAAACGACGTAGTATTAAAAGAGAAGAGAACTTTATTGACACAACAAATGTACAGCGACTTTCTTAAGGTCTAAGACATGTAGATATACAGACAATAAACATGAGTACAACGAAAGTATCCTACGTACAGAACAATAGATGGGTCAACTAATACTACTTGTTCTAAGGAAAAGGAACTCAAATGAGTGCAACGGACATATTACATGTATTTTGAAAATACCTTTAATTTGAAACGTTACTTATTCCAAAGTCCTGTAGTTTACAACAAATGCACATTATCTTAAGTTACATTCTGAAGCTACCTTTTGCTACTATATCACCATACAAAATCCTTCCCTTTATCGAAGCCCCTTCATCATAGTTTAAAACTGAAGAATTTTATTACAAACTGCATGGCAATTTTATTTCATTTCTTCCGTTGGCTACATGTCGACTGCTGTCCGTCTAAATAAACGGACACCGTGGCGCTCCTTTCACTCCGTATGTAACATGGTGTACCGAACTGTGGTCTCGCCGCTTGACCACCGTCCCCCGCGATCTCTTATTTACAGAACGTCCAGAGAAATGTTTCTTATTGTTGTGGTAAGGTAAACACGGACTGTGGCTCGTTAGTTCGCCCGGAAGTCCATCGGGCAGCATGCCGGCGGCCGGGCGGCAGGGAGGCCGCACCACGCCGGGGCCTGATGGGCAGGTAATTGGTGATAACGACCACCACCTGTAAGGGTGACGAACTGGAGCCGAGAGAGGGGGTGGGGTTAGGGAGGGGTGGGGACTAAACAACAACACACGTGGACACACCTTTGGTCAAACAAGGGGGCCTGCATGGCCCTGTACCGATAGCATGGACAACCTATCTCTTTCACCTCCGAGGAAGCTTTTTTATCTCGTTATTGGCCGAATTTTGCGTCATTGATTTCCTGAATTTAGCGCAATACTATTATCCTCAATGTCACTTTTCAGTCTTCACTATAAAACGTATGACACTAAGATTTTTGTTTTATAGGAAGCTTTTTTTCCCTCGTCATTGGTAGCGAGACGGCCGAATTTTACGCCATTGACTTCCTGGATAATACATGCATGTAATGCTATATCCTAAACTTTTTCTGTCTTCAATAATCCCCAGTTTTAAATTTAGATTTGTTACATACTCAGCTAGGGGCATATGTATCAAATCTGGACCGTGACCTGATTTTTAGGTAACTACAAGAACAGAATGAAATACAATGACCCTTCACATGTAGTCTATCTACTTAACATGTGACATTTAAACCTTACTGCTATCGTTACAGTCCGTTGTTGAAAGTCTTTGTTCTCGTATGCTGTCTTTGATCCCCTTGTTGGAAACATACCAAATGTGTCAAAGAAGAACAGGGGGTGTTCTAGAATCAAGGGATATGGCCTACAGACTTTTGGGGGTCAAAATGTTACAATAATGTAGCTCTTACAGGTAGTACCACTCCCCCTAATGGTCTTCCTTCCGTTCGTAGCTGACAAACATATACAAAAAGGTAACATTTGCAAGGCAAATGTATAATGTTTACCTTCGCATATGGTCTGTTCTGTTAATTCTTACTCAAACACATTCAAATACTGTATATGGTCAGGCAGGAGTCTAAATCCCTCCTGCTATAAAATTGCAACATGATGTAACCCAACACTAGTTACCATGGTGACAGACTTCTGGTTCAGGTCATTGAGGTCTTTGTTTGGAGAAAAAGAAGAAGAAGAAACGTAGCAAAAACAATATGTTTTCATTCGGTAAACATAAAAACGCACAAGACAGCGTCAGACACTCAGTGTCATTTTCAATGTCCACCGTGATCTACAATCGCTTTTCCTGAGTTGTGAGGTAAACTTCAAGTCGTCTGCAGGGCTGTCAATCATGACCTGACCTGTCACCGGCCCACCCCAAGTACCCTGGGCATCGGGGTCCGAAATCTGCAGGGTCCTGGGACGAAAGTAATAATTAGCCGAAATTGGACGGCCGCGCCCAGGCTGCTAAACCTATTACTTAGCCCCTGGAGCTCCATGTGAGACTTACTAGGTTTTTTTTTCCTTCAGTCCTAGCGCCAGAGATCTTCCTGGAACTTTTTAGTGTCAAGCCTTGAAAGAACCTTCAAGGAAAACAACCACACCTTCTTTATAGCCTCTACCAGGCCTTCCTACGGACCGTAGAATTCGGCAAAAAGGGAAGAATAATTTGACCAGGGAAGTCAGCCCACGGGAAGGTCAATTTCCCCCTACGAAGCGAGGGCAAATGAACTCTACGATGACGATTTTTGTCCATATGTTGCTAAATTTTACTGTTGTTACTTGGTAGTCCGGTGGAGACTACGTTCTCTTGACCAAGTTCTGCAGTGGATGGCAAGACCTTGTACAATGTACATTGTAATGAACCAGGGAAACTTTATTTCAACTGTCTAACGGCTGCACTGCATTCAAAAGTTCTAAATAACTATACGTCATATGTTGGAAGTTGTAGGAAAAAAGTAGGGTTCTCTTCTATTGGTCGCAGAAATTTAATACCGTAAAAGTTACAAGTCGGAGGAACATAACGGTACTTAACATGCAAAGTACACCTCCCTGTATATAATCAGCTTAACTCCGAGAGATCATTCTTCATCGTTATCTTCGTTGAAATTGCGCGATTTAAACGGGACAGAACAAGGCAGAGTGCCAACAATGAGGCTTGTCACCTGCCGAGTACGTTTAAACAGTCTAATCGTTCGGTTTAAGAGTAGATCTCAGCTACTTTTCTTAAAGCTAGATAGCTAATAATCACTAATGCTCTATGAAAGGCCCAATAATTCAGGAAATACTTATTTGGCATTACATGGACTATCTAGATCAGTACCATAGCTGCGTTTCGTCGACTACCTCACGAATCGAAAGTTGTGAAAGTTTTTGCAAGTTGTAGACTGCTGCATTTCACTCTTTATCTCTTTATCTCTCTCCTCCCCTCTCCACCCTCTCTCTCCCACTCTCTTTCTCAGTTTGTCTCCACGCACACACACACACACACACACGCACACGCACACACACACACACACTTCCACGTATGTGAGTGTGTGTTTGAAATAAGTTACTTTTTGGAATCATTACAGAAATGTTTCCAATACTCACCAGGGCATACTTCGCATCTTGAACACCTGTTGCTCAATAAAGTTGATACATGTATCTATCTATAGCTCTGATTCCAACTCAAAGGCATCCAATGCGATTTCAGAGCAGCAAAACTGGAAACATTCTAATTAAGGCAATCTTTGTGATATTGACACATACACATTAGTACATTTCAGTCAGTATTTCATAATTCGGGTTTTTAAAACTGCAGAAACAAGCCCCAATGATATGAGGCCTTGCTTTTGTGGGCGGTACGCTAAAAATCAGCCAAGGGCCCTTCCAGTAACCATTTTTCGTCAGATTTTTTGGGTATTTTTTGCTCCGCATGAGGGTCAATATACATAGGATAGTGTGTTTTCAATTAAACATGTAGATAGGTGACAAGAATATTGACTTTAAAAAATCGGGTTTTCGCCTTTACCAAAACGGCCAATCAAGACCACAGATTTGCCACCACTGAGTCGTAATGTCGTGTCCAAAGTGCCGGGATGCTTGGAGATCAGACGTGGCCTGAAGATGTTGATGAAACCAACACGTCCGCGATCTCCGCACGACACTTCCTGCCTGTTTTTGTTTTGTCTGTCCTTATTGGGAGGGAGGAGCCAACCAATTTATCGCGTTATTACAATCTCGGCTTTCTCACGACATCGGAAATACAATCGCAGTCGTGGCTTCATGTACATCTTCTTCATTTCATCATTTTTTTGGTACAATCTCAGTGACACTTCTGTGACCATGTCCTTACATTTAGGACTTATATGCTGTATGATACACGTTTTCGGCACAAACTTGTACGTATGTAAAACAACTTAATCTCATTGCATCATTTTCCGGCCTTTGCAATCTTGTACAAAATCTGCCTGTGACACTTACAGTTAGGACTTACATGCTTTGATGTACATCTTTGTTACGGGGACCATAGGCTGTCAGCAGTTTTCATCAGTGGACGGCTTTGCCTAGATAGTATAGTGATGCTGAAGTCACATTTCCTAACCGGGGCCCGGCCGGGTAGTCTTATGGGGCGAAAAATATGGAATAAAAGACAAAAAACACACAAAAATTGACAAAAGTAATAATGGAACTATTTGCGTATATTCTTGATAAAAATTGTTGATCTTTCATTATTCAAAACAGCCCGGCCGGGCCCCGGTTTAGACATGTTCTTCAACATAAGGTAAAGGAACCATCCTTAACTTTGGTGAATCATAATGCTTTCAAGGAGCTACCTCGTAGAGGCGGTCATTGAGGTAGTGCAATGTATGCGGCTTCGCTACGGCTCGAGCTTTGGTCACTTCTGCTCTTTTAGATAAGTGTGCTGGGTTCTTTCACGTGCAGAGGCTTGATGTCTGATAAGCTTCTCCTTATATCCGAAATGACTCGAACAACACTCGAGCTTTCTACTGAACCTCTAAATGGACTGCGCGTACATGACATGATAACCGTAACGTAACTTCCCTTCTTGGAAATACACCATAAAGTCATTTTTAACCTTTAGGTAATTCATGATGATGGTTAAGTCTAGACAAACTTAGTTCTGTTAAACCGTACACGTACCACACCCACATATTGTAACTGTTAGTTAAAACCTTTTTAAGTATCATTTTTTGTTTACTAAGATTTGTTGCGACACACTTCGCATGCAAGAAGACATGTTTCGGGTACCTTTTCTCTGCCAGCAGTGACGTCATCATCACGTGACTATCACGTGACGACTTTAATCCATTACGTGCAGCTTGTACCTCCTTTCATCTCCCTCTCAACAAGCTCTTTCCCCTGACAACAATATGTTCCAGTTAGTCCTTACCATGTGTGCCGAGGCACGGACGTCGCTCTCCTCCGGGCGAGAACTGAGGGCGGACCGCGAGACACCCTCCCCGTCTCCCGCTGCGGCCAGGGGCTCAGAGGCCAAACGATCGTCACAAGCGTCAATCCGAAATAACCGATTTTCTTTGAAGAGCCGATGGAAAGAGACAGTTTTGTGGTGGCAGACGGTCTCGTCTGACGGGAGCTGCACCTGTAGCGGGCGGGACGGCTTCCAAGACTGAGCACAAACTCGCAGTTCCAATAACTTTTCCCGCTCAGGGCGACAGTAAAAGTGTTCATGACAGTAGAGAGTTATGACTCCTTCCAAGCCCCTCAACAAAAGTATATTTTGCGCTCCTACTGGGTTTAATAAGTGACGACAGACAGTCAGTGATGACATTGAGTTTCTGTAACACCAAAAGTTCTCACTTCTGAATATCGTAACAGTTGGACTTCGTCGATCTGTGCAAAAACGACTAACTTTTTGAAGCAAATATAATCGCCGGCGCCAGGCAGTTTTTAGCAACGAAGGCATCAGAGGCAAATCCTCAATGAAAAGTGGACTACTTGTAAAATGTAAGATTCTTTCTGTATAATTGATACAGCATTGACTGATGAACTAATGCCAGGTACGAGCTCTACATTGTGACCTGGCACACTAGTACTATCGCCACTAGCTTGTCATTAGAGTCTTTCCCACCTGTACTTTAGTTACTGTACAATACTTATAAGGTTTTCTCTTCATGCATTCACACACAATTAAAGCAAGGCTTGTACGTAAGTACTTGGTACAGCTAATATCGGGGTATATGGTATAAAAATCTCTGCACAAAGAAGTATAAAAGTTTCTGCATATCCAACAGGGAAATGTTGGAAACTCAATCGCGTCTACTTGTGCCTTAGGTTTAGGTATCGTTCCTCTCCACAAGCACTCATGACATGCGTTCGTATGTACATGTGTTTTTCTTTTCATAATGCCAATCTAACAAACAAGCAAACAAACTAATGAATGATATTTTCAAGAAGAAAACATCCGATCAAAGTTGTACTTGATACTTTCATGCCAAACGCAAGGGATCTGCTTCCTCCACATTTTCTTTCATTGAACGCAACTCAACTCAACTCAGAGAAGTTAAGCGCTGGCTCTTGGGTTGTTAAAATTGCTCCAACGTTGCAAAAGAAACAATATGACAAATGCGTCGACGACGGTGAGACATCAGGAACATAATGTATTATAATATAATATAACATAAATCAAACAACTGGATAAAACCCGTAACATAGTCACGCATCACATATCTTTCACCAATAAACTGTGACTGAATCTAAGAGAACTAGTCTAGTAGAAGTAATGGTTATGACAAATTAACTGTACACTGGGCAACTACAACACAATGAACATAGTGTGGTCGTGTGGCGCAGCGGCAGCGTGCTCGACTCGGAACCAGAGGCCCCGGGTTCGAGTCCTGACATGTCACCGATCTTGTGCCCTTGGGAAAGGCACTTTACACGACTTTCCTCACTTCGCTCAGGTGTAAATGAGTATTGTACTGTCGGCATTAATATAAGTTGAAAAAACTTGAGTGTGTCGTCACCACGTCTTGTGATTACATGTTTCGGAATAAAAAAAAACACAATGAACCAGCCCATCTGGACATAGTTCACACATGTGATGTCCATCACCATAAACATGCCAGTAATATATCTTATTTAGTCACACTGTTCTGTACAAGTAAGGAGCAAAGAGCTAAACATAGAAAGTAAAAACAGAAACTGATGATCAGTTAGAGGCAGTTTTGCATCTAAAGTCACAATATTGATTGGCATCTATCCTATAAAGTGACATAACGTTTTCCTATATATAAATTTAATAGAAGCAAAATTCAATATTAAATAAATAAAATTCCGAAGAGTCAGCGCAACATGAGAAAATTAGTAACATAAATGCATTTTAGTCTATGCGTGGTCACTTTTAGAAGTGAAATTGACATATGTATAGGAATGAAAGGTTGTTTTTTTCGTCTGTCACTCTAAAGAATCCTGTACCAAAGATACAATATCTCCATTTTGCTCAATAGTGCCGTCCAAACATTAAAATGTTTTTCGATGAAGAACACCTATTTGGTTCATTCACGACACGCACATGCTCGGAGAAGCTTTCAAACTTTCCCCCTTTGATGAATCTCTTGTCGTCTTACTCGCACTGGTAGAAAGTTGATAACGGCGGGTACTTTCCTCATAGATTCGATTTTCCACAGTACCTAAAGTCTAAAGTTTTGGCACACATTCGTTCTGCCGTAACCATAATCCCCGTAACGCGCGGCTCTCTGCGCAGAATTAGGTACGGAATTGACAAGAAGAAAGCAAGAAAAATGAACATGGCTGTTAATCGTACCCTCTTGCTTCGATCTCCCCGCTGTTGCTATTAATATTTGCCATGTGTATTTATTGGCCGTTAAGGTCCGATCGACCCCGATATCGGCCGCGCCTGTGCATCTTTGCCGCCCCCCGGGTGGGGTCACTCGGGCCGCCATATTCATCACCATGGTGATGTCAGACGACGGGATTTTTCTCGCGGTGATGGATGGGAAGCACCTGCTGGCGGGACGGCCGCTGCCGACTTCACAGGTCCGCCGCTCGAGGGAAGAGCGCGAAAAGTTCGTCTGATGCTAACGTCAATCAGGACAGGGTGGCGGGAAGAGGAAGGACCGGGCTGACCTTTGACATCCCTAGCGTCCATTTCGGCTCCCAACATCACCAGATGTCTCTCTTTCCCGCTCATTGCTCCGAACAGGTTTCGGCCGGAGGGAGAGACGGCCACGTTTCACCGGGACGGAGGTCAGAGATGCGAGGAAGTCACTTGACAAACGATCAAGAAGAAATATGCTACCGACTAGCAAAAAACGTGAGAAAAAATAGTGAGTGAGGAGCATAATCATCAGGTGATGTTCTTCTTCAGGATATCAAACCAGTGAGGAATACTGGTATTATCTAGCAAAGTCCTTGATACAGAAATATAATCTTTTGTCCGATTATTTAGGATTATTCGTACAGTTCAAAAAGTTCAAACGTCAAGCCGACTTTGTAGTCATTCTGGCAAACAAACGCGTTGCACTTTGAAGAAACGGTCCTCTGTTCTTTTCAAATTGTTATAATGAGCTCAAACGTATCGAAGGACGGAGAAAAAACACCCAATTTTAAACAGGCTCAAAGAGAGTCTAGTCCCCTGGTCGAAAACAGTATGCCGCCATTTAAATTTGTCCCAATCAGCCCGGTGTGTGCCGCGGAATTGGGCCGTCTGGAGGCCCGCCTGTCAGCCGTCCAGAGGACGTCATCAGGTAATTTGTCGTCTGAAATCTGGCTTGCCTGCCAGTAGGGTTTTTCCCGCCAAAAGTCCCGAGGGCAGGTATCCCAGTGGAAGCCGGGTTGTTTTCCCTCCCAGAGCCCACGGGACCGGCCCAAACATGTTTAAACGTGATCTCTAATTTCTTCAGGGGTACTTTAATAAATTGGTAGGTTGTGGCCGTGGGCAAGTTTGAGACCACCCGCCATTTTTACCTTGACCTTACCCATCCCCGCGCGACTGGTGGAAGAAAGGCGCGATGCATCATACACTGTTCCCGCCTGTCCGCTTTTCGGCCTGCGAAGAACAACATGAAAGAACGCCTCCAACCTATAGGAACAATTAGACATACAAACGCAAACCTCGCCGGTCTATTTCTGTCTATACCTGTAATGACTCACTCGTTTCCACTCATCTTCAGAACATCAATAATACAAATAATATAAAACACCTGAACATAGACTAATATGCGTAACGTACTACATTTAAAGAAAGCATATGAAAGATGTGGTACGTTTATTTTGTTCGCTTGTAGATTTTTGTATGAGATGCATGTGTCAGACTGTATGCGTGCTAGTTCATGGTCATGAAGGAATATTTTCGCTGAGGTAAATTTGTCATGATATTGTCACACCTGTCCAGGTAGACTGCAGACGGCCTGGTGGGGTTTAAGATGAAGATGGAGCGGTTTAAATTATGCACGACAATCCCGCAGTCACGAAAAGTACGTTGTCCTAAGGTGGCAAGGGTTAGGTGGTGGGGAGGGGGATCGGTAAGCCCTTGTAAGATTTAGGACTTCCGCGCCGCATGTTGCAAACACCTGCGGGTCCCCTGGGATTTTCCTTGACTGGTGCACGTCGTTATCAGGGTCCATCAGACACTTATTAGTGGCAAACTCCCTCCCCCACACCTCCGCCCTACAGCCAAAGAAATAAACCGAGAGAGAAGTCCTCTTAATTGATACATTAGCACTTTTTATAAACAATGTACATTATATCTGATGGCGCTCCCCGTGAAGGGCGGCCTCGCCACCCAGGGCGACCCGGCCCGCTCCCGCCCCCAGAGTCCCCTCTTACGGCGCGAGTTGGACAGGAGTTGGACGTCTCATAGCTGAACGATAATAAGCAATGTCGTCCAGGGTTTGTTGTGAGGGGGAGGGGTGCGGGACACGGGCGCGTCCCTGACTCTTGTGGGACCTCCGGATTCCTGGCTTGATCCACGGACTCCGCGCGAGTGCCAGAATCATCAGGTGTTAATTTAAAAGTTGGAAAAACTCTGACCAGACACATTCCTGCTGATGAGTTGGCGTGATGTCAGAGGCAGGTGTTCGGGAACCTTTGAAAATATTGGCATGGACAGGAGGAAGGTGACGTCATTGGGATGTTACGCTTCTAAAGCCACATTGTATTTACTAAGTTAGTGTAGGTACAGTCATGTATGGTACAGTTTCGCTCTGATTTCTTGTCGTTGTGACCAACTGCAGTGGTCATGATTTAAGCAGTTAGACAATAGAAGAGATTGCTGAGAGTAATTTACTAGTATCCTTACATTATGTAAGTGGTAGCGTTGAAAAAAGTCTTAGAAAATGTACTTGAGTGCGCTACCACTTTGTGTTGTACTATGTTATACTGTGTGAACAGTAAAAAGTTTTAAAAGGCATTGTTAATTGTCCCGAAAGAAAGATGAAGTGATGACCAGTCGAGTGTATTCACGTGTTTATGAAATTATATGTACTGAATGTGATGATTATGATATGCGCCCCAAGACCTCAAGTAACGTGACACTAAACGCATTCTTTCACTCCAAAAAGCATTACATAACATATTAACAAAACAAAACATGGAATCAAAGAATATAAGATGAGATAACACATGATTGGGTGAAACCTCATAAACTCAGTCTTTCCTAGAACTAGCTCAGAGTGGAGCTCGCTGTCACCAAGTACAGTAGGGGCATTATCACTAGATAGCTTTAAACAATGTTAAGAGTTGGATGTTCAAGGGTTAGGTGTGACAAGTCGTTCGGTGCAATGTAGCCAGCTGCCGCCGCGCCGCGTGCCTGCGAAGCTGGTGTGTTATACCGGCTATACAGATGCAGATACAGAAACCTTTTCGATCATGAATGAATGACCGGCTAGCCGCTAACACCTATGTCCGTGCACCCCTCGCTTCCCCCCGTCCGGTTAACTGGCTTTGCCGATCAGATTCCAAAACAAAGCCGGTCCTGTCCAGGTTGGATTACCGAGGTTAGCTGACAACATCTTTAGCTGATAGTCGGGATTATACTTAGACGCCTAAATAATTGTCGCGGATTAGATTAAAAGACCACCGCGAAGAGCACGTCTGAAAACTAGGGCGTGTCTCTTACAGTAGATAGCTCTGGGGCCTTACCTAGCCTACCTGTCAGGCAGGGTTTTGTCGCACACCTGTGGGGATTAAGTGGGGAAGTGAGGTGTGAACTGTCATGAAAAATGGCTTGCAGGTGTGAACCTTAAGAACCCTGTAATGATAGTGGTTTGTGTGATCTCGAGCACACGTGCGTGAGCACTTCTACTACCGATGTCTGTTTATATTTCATGTTTCAAATTACATCTTCGATATGATATGAAGATATTTTGTCTTGTCTGTAGACGATGTTATCCATAATGTCAATACAGCTAAGATCCCAGTCTGGGCGATGTTATTCTAACATAATTTCCAACTGTCCATAGAAGTTGTTATTCTCAAATACGATAGGGGCTTCTTTATTACATAGCTTTTAAGCAACACTTGGAGTGATGTTAATGTAGGATGGAGGTGTGACAAGTCGTATATAGCCAGCTGCCGCCGCGTGCCAGCTAAGCCGGTGTGTTATATGCCGTAGGGCGGTTTTACCTGTTGACCAATAGACATACATAACAGTATAGGGAATAATTGTATGGTGGCATGGCAAGGTTGAACGATTCTATCCTTTTTCAGATCTGTTCAAAAAGTTTGTTTTATATGTATTGTCTCTCACTACTTTCTCAATGTAAGGTAAGGCTTATTGTAGATACGTGATGTGTACAGAAAAAATTGATCTTGTAACATTGTATACCTTCAGACTTTTTCGAAAGAAGTTCCTGTACGATTCGTACTGAAACATGCATGAGAGCGATAATTTCACAATTTCCGGAGAACATTTTACGTTAGAGTTGAAAATAGCAATCTGATAGTACAGTGGGTTAGGAGGTCGGGCGGAGAGTCTGGGCCTGAGCCATAAAAGTTGTCCACCTGCACGACATACGACAAGTGTACGACACTCTCCGGTGCAGCTGACAAGGAACCAATTTAGATCACTTAAATGTAACCATATTGCTGAATAGGAGTGACAAAAGTTTGAAAGAGACATGGTTATTACCGATACACGGTCACATATAGTCATCCAAAGGCTGTTGCTTTGAACAAATGTCTGTTCTCTGATATACTAAGAACTAAACAGCAACAGATCTGTACATGGCAGTGGTGCGGTAAGTGTGCCTTGCATGAAGAAGGTCCCTTTCCACTCCTTGCGGAGCGTAGGGGTGGTGCCCATCTCCATTTCTGTAGCCCTTGGGCCACACAGTTGTGCACAGCACTACGGCAGGGGGCTAGTCCGCTGGTAGTGCTGTGTGTTTGACCTTCCCATACTCTTTCTCATAGATTCTGAGTGCTAAGCTGAAAGCAGTATGTGCCATTTTAACAGTCTTTGCATGATGCTGCTGTTAATGTGGTTTCTTGGCCGGTTTGGTAGTCAATTACGGTGTGTGTGTGTTGGGGGGGAGGGTCAGATTGGACTCTGGAAAAGGCCATTGTCGGGAGGCCATGGTCGTGTATGGTGTGACGGGCCTAAGCCTTTGGTCCAGTGTAAGTGTAGGGAGGAGCCTCATGCGTCAAAACCATGTACGTTAAAGAACCCAGCACACTTAAGGAGAACAGTAGGGGAGACCCGGTGTGCCATTGCCTTCTCTTCCGTCACTCGATGACCAATGACCAAAGTCAGAACACAATTCTGCGGCTCGGGTCTTTAAATAGTTCAACTTGGCACGATATGTTCAGATTCCGAAGGATACAGTATAAAAGGCATTCGTCCTTGAGTCAGAGGTTTTATGAGCCCTGTAGGTACAAGTTTAAGAGGTAGTTCAAAGAAACAGTCTACTTTAACTCTTGCGTTTTCAAAGGTGCAAGACGCCTGTGTTTTGTCCGGTCTATTCCATGTAATGAAGGTTCAAACCTTGATTGAGGTCCAGATTATTTGCGGTCGGGCCTGTCTCGCATTTTCTCGGTGTGACAGACCGGTCTCGCCGTCCTCCGTGGTTCGCACGCACTGTCTCTCAATCAGGGTCACGGGAGATGCCACATCCACCGGCCCGGACTTGTGAAATATGAGGCACAGCCTTAGAACAGGCCGATGTCACATTTCTTTATAGGGGACATAGTTTTTAGAATCTGTTCATAGATTCACAATGGCAAGAGTGCCAAGTACGTAGATGTCGATGTCATATTTCTTCGGGGATATAGTTTTTAGAATCTGGTCATAGATACACAATGACAAAAGTGCCAAATACGTAGATATACAAAGGCTTGTACTTCCATTTTTCGTACGAAAAAGTAACGCTATTGGTTTCAGTTCTGTCCTAGTGATGTTTAACTCCTCTGAGTCTTCTCTCTCTCTATATTTTTTTCTTGAAGGTACCTTCGTGGGAACTTGGTTGACACTATAAAGTAAAATTTACACTGCACACTGACATTACACCACGCTTGGTCTGTCATTGTCATTTGTCCGCTGACCGTAAAAGTTTAACTGCGTTTCCAAAGCTGTGGTTCGGAGTTAAAGTTCAACATCTTGAAAGAAGAATGTGTAAGTTCTGTAACCTGTACTGTACAGCCATTTTCTCGTCTGAATAATGGCCGGCCAAGCCCAGGCAATGATCTGTATGGCTTTGACGTGTTGTCGGGGTGACAGAAGCCAATTTTGCAGCGCAGCAACATTTGACCGCGTTGACAACCGTTTGATAGCAATGGGCCGAACCCGGCAATTTGGCGGGGAGCGTCCCGAATGCCCTCGTTCGGTCCTGACCGGTGCCTTTGTCCCCGCCGACCCGGCCCAGCCGGAGGTTGTCCACAAAACGGTCGCTTCCCGCCATTTTCGCCCACGGGTTGTCGCCGTCCCGCTGCGATGCAAGACTTTCGCTCAAATGTCAATAGGAAAAACATTGACAGTGGACTTACCGGGGGCTTTTGAACCACAAATGGGGTCGGCACCGGGGTCCTGGGACGCCGACCTTCAATAGAAGGTTGTGAGAGCTATAATTCACTTTTAGGCACAAGTTTTCTTGTATTTAACAGAGTCAACCCATACATCTAGGCGGATTGGACAACAGAGTTGAAGTTGTAGGGCGCGTTGCGCTAACCAAAGTGTATAATTTTCGACTAGAAAGGAACAGGTTACTAATGTCCAGAAACAGCAGGAAAAATGAGTTGTAAAAGAACCATTACCGATGTCATCATATTAATGAACCATGTCTCCGTTTCTGACTGCAGAAATATTTGAATAATAGACTTGAATAATACGCTTGACCCTCACCCCGAGTTCTCGCAGCCTGATGGCTTTTCAGTACCTTTACCTGCACCATTGTCGTCCACGTCTTTGGATCGTTTTTTTTTCTTCTTCTTAACTTTGTACAAAACTAGAGACAAATTGAAGCTGGTACCCATGGCTGTACGTTGAACTGTGGCCCTGATTGACACATTATGATGAAGATGCAATATAATAATTTTTTTTATTAATGCAGGTTGACAGAAACTGTGGATCACATGAAGCGTGTTTTGTTGACCAGATGAGATAGAAGATGAAGTAAAAGAAGCACTTAAGTTAAGAAGCAGTCATCATCAACTAAATGTGCCGCATGATCATGCCTTTTTTCTAGTAGCCAGTGGTAGAGCATTGCGGCTTCGCTAGAACTGACGTTTTCAACCACTTGCACACCGGGACACCCTACTCTTCTCGCGAAGTGTGATGAATTCTTTAACCTGCAGAGAAACAAGAAACTTTGAAGTTCTGACGGGGACCTGACTGTTGCGGAGGCAGTGTCACCTATGTGGGGAGGGGGGCAGGTGTCCTGATGTGTTAGCAGGTGTCACCTAAACTACAGCCCCTCTGGGGTCGGTCAAGTGTGACAAAGCACCGGGACAACCCATAATACTACTTATAACCCATAATACCCATCGACCTGCAATTGTTGCACACACACACTTGAAAAAGAAAAACCCAGGGCTTGAAATTAAAGCTGGCCCAATGATCACTGACTACTAAAATTTAGACTAGGGCAATTCGGTACATTTTGGGGACAACAGAAAAATAATCAACATCAGAATGTCAGCCCTTCTTTTGTTTCTCAGGCACACGTGCCAGCTTTTGGCTCTAGAAAAGTCCCCCCGAATTTCCTGTCTACTCTGCAATTATAGTGCGCCTGGGAGTGAACATATGCAAAATAAAGTTGAAGTCATACAATATTTCCCAAAAAAACAGGTTGGGACAGTTCATCCTGACTTCGGGACAATTGAAATTTATGTTTGGGACATTGCTTGGACAATAGGACGAAAAGTTAGTTTCGAGGCCTGAAACGTGTTGGCCTGATCACTCCGCCCCTTTCGGAAGTGCGCGTGCAGTTTTTGTTGACCGACTGTGGTTTTCCTCATTATGCTTCTCCTGTGGAAAACTCAGGACGGGTTGATGCAGGGTAAATGGCGTCGCTACCCCGTTATTAGCCGTGCGTGTGACAGTTGGTCACAGTGTGGGACCGTGCGTGATGACAGGGTGCGAGCGCGCGGTCCACACGTGTGCCGGGGAACCATTGTTCTAACTCCGCTTCCAACAGGACCCTCACTGGTACTAGTCGGACCTAGTCTCCACCAGACTAGCCTGGATGCCAGACCCATAGCACAGTGAGCACACAGGATAACTTACTGGTGTGCTATGGGTCTGGCACCCAGGCTACACCAGACTCCTTTTGCAGGTTAAATAAATAGTAGAAATCGGCCTAAAAGAGGGATGTAATTGGTCAAAGGTGTTGGCCGTCCAGAGAAGCTCAATTTTGCCTGCACCTTTTTAGGCCGATTTCTACTACTAAAAGGAGACTAAGTCGGACCTTCAAATTCCCTTTCTTCTATGTATGCTACCTGTGGGCATATTTTGTCTTATATCATTTTATATTGCATTTTCTATTTGTTGGTGCCGGTCTATGTAAGTGTAAATGCACGAGTATTGTACAACTGAGTATTCTTATATTTGAATTTTTAAACAAAAATATAGAAAAATGGTGGTAGTCTGGTACCCTAAAAAGCTACTAGTCTATTATTAAGTGGGAGTGGGAAACACCACAAGAGCACAAGAAAAACTTAAAGTAGTCTCTGACAGACTCCTTGGGATGCTAGAAAAATTATAGACCAAATAGTATAAACCATTCGCCAAATAGGCTTACAGGTAATAATTTTCAAGAGGAGCTACCCAGCCATAGAGTTACACACGGGCATCCCGGGGTGTCTGGTAGAGACTAAGATGAATCTGCAGCGTGATTAATACAGACTCTTAAGTAAGGAAACCACTGTTTTTATGATCCTTCCCCGACCCTAAACTGTGCGAGGTGCGGCTGTCTCAGTAGTACGCCCACCTCTGGTAGCAGAGCGGACCAAATGATTAAAACACCCGCGTCTCCTGAATATCTGCTAAAACTGCACGTATTCTCTCACACTGGGTGAGGCGCTCACTTCATTTGACATGTTAGCTGTACAGCACTTGGGACTTCTTTCTCCCTGATTTATTTGTGATTAACAATGTCCTTTCCAG
>NW_017804520.1:497552-500686 GCF_001625305.1 Branchiostoma belcheri
GAATAGCCAACTGCATATTGCGATGCCAATCTCGCTCGCACGCTAACGGCGCTAACTGGCATCTGCCGGTGACACGCAGATCAAGGGTGCGAGCCGACGTGGCGTGACCTCTCTTTGGCGGCTCATAGTTCCGTCCCGCGAGGTCACCGAGTCAAGTGCCTGTAATCTCTTCACAAAATAGATCCCTATCATAAATAGAAAACCGGGTCTGAGCCGGTCCCGTATAAGCTTCGCGACTACGGTTATGGAAGAAAGCGATGCCACCAATTATGACATTACAAAAATACCTCCTTCCAAGCTTTAGTACTTATACAATGGCAACAACAGTTGAAAAAGATGCCGAAACTCACCATATCCCTACTTGATTGTATACTGTATTAACTCTTGATGTTTAGTAATTAGAACGTTAATTTTCATTCTATACCCTTTTCTTTTTGTACTATGTTCAGTAGTCGCTTCCATACATTGTACATAATGCACAATTGTCCTTTATTGATGACACAGAACAAGTAGAACGTTGTAAAGTTTACAACGTTCTACTTGTGCTATTCAGACATACCAAACGTACTAACTATACAGTCGTACTGGCATATTTATAATGCCATCCACTGAAATAAGTTACAACTTGAAGTCATGCATGCCTCATAAAACATATCTGAATGGCTGGTCATCAGAGACCACAGCTGCCACATTTTTGTTGGCTCTCAGCGAAAGTTAGGAATTAGGAGGCAAAACTGTTTGTGTCATCAAGGCGTAGTAATATCCATACTTCATATATACAAATATTTGAAATAATAAAAAGTGATTAATTTATACCACATAGTTTAGACTTGTTTGTTGTTCTTCTTCAGAGCAAATTAATATTGTATCAGTTACAGCATGCTGTAATATAGATGTCTATATACATGTATATATATTATTAGTATTCCAATACTTTAGTATTATATTCCCGAATGCTAATGTTAACCTTGGGAAGCATGCTAGTGTTATCCTTGGGAAGTCATGGACAGGACCTAACCTAAAAATCCAGTCTTGTCGATGATCAAGACTAAAAGGAACTACTTTCCATACACAATAAGCAGAAGCCCCACTATTGTCTTTTTACAGTGAAACAAATGAATAAAATAAATACTGTTACTTCCCAAGTAGAGGTTTGGGATTTGGCTTACTTTTGGCGTGTTTTTAGGCTTTTTTATGGGGGTTTCTTTTTTGCAATGGAATTTTTACGCAAACCCAAGGGTTCCGGTGCAAAAACGAAACCCCGATAAAAAAACCTACAAACACACCAAAAATTACCCAAAAACAAACCTCTGTTTGGAGAGTACACTATCGCTATTTTCCTGTACTTTTGCCATCCGCCCGGAAGGCTGGATTTCGAGACTTATAGCGAGCAGTCGAAGTTGTGACGTCAGGGGACAACACACGGATTGTCAACAACAAAGGGCGGGCATGGCCGGGGGGAGGGTCGTGTGCTCCACTGGTCCTGACGAGTGGCGGTTGTGACAGGTTCCGACAGGAGGGTTCAAGCCTGAGGGAGGGGTCAAACACGCCGCATGCAGGCCCCTATAGCTGCCGCGGGATTGATACATACACACACCAGCCTGGTCACAGACCATGGACAAGGCACAACAACACTCAAACAACGCGCACTACAGTCACTTTAAATATACAACCAGATCTCTTTGTATAATATAAAGCTCATTGACATGAGTATATACAACTAGTCTTATCCTGTATTTCGTAGTCCTTTGTAGAGTAGATAAGTTGGCTAGAATTGCTGCAGAAGTGGCAATACATTGTATTATATACCCAGTTGTTGAGCAAAGAATTGTTGAGCAAAGATAATATTATAAACGGTCGAAGAACGCGTCTTTGATGATGAGAGGCGACCATAGCTGCGTATGGTACTCAAGCTGCGGACCCTCTGGATCTGGTGTATGGTGTTTTAGTTATTGTCTATATGACTTATGATCTAAAAAGTCCATGGCCATAGTGCTGTATGATCCCCCATCTTGTAGAAATAACAACTGCGTTTTCTTAAGCATAATTATTATAAGCATTTTATGTATTAACACATTGGGATATCTTGAGCTCAACTCTTGACCATTGCCGGACAAACTGTGTGTCGCTTGTGTATCAAACTGTTTCTTCTGCGCTTTCTGTGCAATCTGAATATCTTCATCACTCGCCTGTATTAAGTTTTAAACTTTTTTGTTTGTTTGTTTGTTTGTTTGTTTGTTTGTTTGTTCTTCAGGTGATTGCGATGCCCGTCACGCTGTACGTGAAGTGATATCTCGTGCTCTGGTCGGTTCTTATGTTGTTGACATCAGGACAGCAAGATTGCGCTGGTTCCAAGTAGGACTTTCTGGATTGTTCATCAGGTAAGAACTGAAGAGAAAGTTGTTTTTTCTTACTAACGTGTTTCTGCCTGTCTTATACAAGTGGCACACTTACATGGTCTTTGACATGACATTCTTTTTCCTTTTTCGGAGCCCTTAAAACGAAAGGTTCTCCATAGTCTGTTCCCATAGGAAGATTCTGTTGGCATTTTAAGAAATGGAAAAGACAAACATTCTAAGACATGTATCCAGTATGAGTGTTATAACTAACATGCATCCAGTTGCTTGAGTAATTGTTTTCTTGAGTATCTCATCACCTGGATGTCTAACCTTCATCGACGTACGAATGATATGCTTTGAGAAAAGAATAATATGATGGAAGACAATCCTTGCCACTGACGCCTTGGCGTTCGACTCTCTTTAATACAGCCTAGATAGGCTTACTGTCAGAAAACGCCTGGAGAAGAAACGACGAGCATACTGATAGACCAAACGCTCAGGGATCGTTTAGGCGTCTCGAGTGGATGCCGAGACGCCTTATCAATAACTCGCGGAGTCTCGCGAGAGTTGGCGGTGTGATGGATCCAGCGCGTGAGCTTACCGCGCCAGTTGTTTCTTGACATTCTTTCCCGCGGAACGTACGGCGTGTTAAGTAGGTGGAACTCATACCGGGCTTAAGAAGATGAGCAAAATGTCACCGTTGACGTGTCGAGACCAAAGCGATCTGCACTGCGAAAACGCTCGTTTCTTAAGGCACGGGATTCAAGGAAGTCTCAAACGATGATCACTGACACT
>NW_017804520.1:500706-526410 GCF_001625305.1 Branchiostoma belcheri
GACTGGAGCGGTTCTGACCCGCGTTTTGTCATGATTAACCCGCACCGGTGAGAAATTTTCTACCTCAAGAGGCTCCCCTCCTATCTACCTGCAGGTTTCTCTTCCAACAACTATTATGCTCACTTCCAGTAATGACACTTTAGTGCACTCTAAGTGGGACGCTAGTTAAACTCCTACGGCGGCGCAGCGGTGGCTCTGCCGTCCACCAACCCTCACAAGTACCGCTAACGGCCAATTGAGACCGTTTTTGCGCCATTTCCCAACGATTTTCGGGCTTTGGAGTGTTTCCCGCAATTTTGTGGTAATATGATAAAATCTTTCCGAATGGGTGAGAAAAGAGTGATTTCCAACCATCTGCCATCGTTGTTGGGGAGATGTTCACCATTAGGGACATCCGACACGCTTGGGGAACCACAGGGAACAATCGCCATGAAAAGTTTTTATAAAAACTGTGTGAAGTTTGTGCTGCCCATTCTCAACTTGTGTTGAACTTGACTTGTTTTGTTTCCTTACTTTTTATCTTTTATCTTGCTTTGAGTCTGAGCTCAAAGTTCTAGTCAAAGAGTTGGCACTGCAGCCATCGTAGGATTATATAGACGAGAGATAGATGACAAAAAATACAAGTTAACGCAAAAACGTTTTCAAGATACTTTATTGCTATCCAAGATACTTTATTACTATCCAAAAGACCAAAGAAACCCAACGTTTCTAGCCATGCAGAACTATATACATGTACTATTGCCATCGATGCTTTAACATTGACTTATAGGTCGTTGACACTCCAGCTACTGCAACAGATTATTACAACCAATGTCGACATGACAATGATGATGTGAATCACGGGTATAAGTTTTCATCTCTTTTTGAATAATTGTATATGAAGAAGCCGGTTTAACAAGTGATCACACACCTTGTGTTATGAGCCCCACGCTTCATTAATGATGGCATTTTAATATGTCTTATTGCGGTAGATTCTCGTCATCAAGGTAGTCCTCCGAACATTCGTCTCCTCATCTCCAGATATCTGCAAATATCATTAACACAAAACGTTAGAACACTCGACTACATCATCTATCGTAATTAAAAAGTACTAATTTGCCATGACGCAATGCAATAACGAATATGAGCGCTATAATTACACAGAGATAGTTGATGAAAAGCACATTAGTAAAGAACAATATTTAGAACAGCGGTTTGAAATTGTGTAGCCAAATATACTGTCTCTCCTGAATGTGCATATAAACTATTATCATACAAGGACTATGACTGGCGTAGGAAAAGTTAACTAGAGGATGAAACTACAGATTTTAAAGTAGAGAGTCATCATTAAAGATACAAATGATGGATTAAAGCAAAATCCATCCACCCCTTCCCGCTATTCTTTATTCTTAGGCCGATTCTAATCCTTATAACATTTGGTCCAACAATTATTTAGTATGCTACACTTTCCATACTGTAGTACCATGCAATATGTGAAGAGAAATTGAATAAACTCTGGTATATCAGTTCATCTATATATGTTTTGTCTGTCGTCTATAGTGTATTCTTTTGTATTCACTGTAATTTGTAAATATAAATAAAAGTATCTCTGTATCATGTATTGTACTGTAATGTTGATAATACTAGTGTTGGGTCATTTTTAGGAACACATACGTTGTGAATGTGCAATAGTATAATGTTTATCCTTGTTTAGTTTTTTTCACTTTTCAGTTAAACATTATTACTGTTCGGTCCATTGCAAATATCACCCGAAGGCACAGAAGAGGGATTTAAACAAAGTTTTGATTTTCGTGTGATAACATTTATTACTAGAACATTTGCATTTTCCCTGTGATATTATGATAGTGCTAATGTCTTTAACCCAACAAGACAATGTATTTTTCCCACCCTCATTAATCAAAAACAAAAGGTAATTGCAAGTTATAATTTTCGCCCAAGTTTACGGGGATATTTAGAGACTATGCCCGGGGGCGTTGGATAAAGAGCAAACAATACATTACAGTTTTATAATTTTACACTGAGTCCCTAATCACAATTGTTGTTTAAACCCTGAGTTGATAAATGACGGGGTTTTGTTAAAATTAAAAATGTAGACATAGATAGATGAGTGCAATGAACTAAAGTGGCTTAGCAATCTAAGGCATGTATACAAAATTTTCACTCGCAGATGCAACCGTTCCAACAACTACTTACTAGTATATCGATGTTTAGAAAAGCAATTTTGAAAATGATACAGTGATATGATTTGTATGCAATTCATGCAAATCATAGTAACGCCAACATTCAATACCAAAGATAATACACATATATACATGAGATAATATAGGAAAATTTACATTCTAATGCATTTGTCCCTAACCTCACCGTCTCAATTACAAGAATAAATGTTCTTCCCCGTACATTTTAGACTGAAGCAGCGCCGTTGCTATTTCGTCTACGTTGATGGCCTAATCCCCCAGGGACCAATCTAATAAAACCATTTGTTATTTTACGAAGCCCCATTGACCAATAATATCCTGATTGAGTCAAGTTAACAGTTGAAAACCCCTGCAAATGATCTGAGTTAATTATATATCTTATTGTTGTTGTTCAGTCCAGATATTATTGATAGCTAAATATATGAAATAATTGATGTAGCGTTAAGTTTACTTCCCAAACTTTCCTTGTTTGTTTAGTGTTTTCTCTCAGCAGGTTACAGACAAGTAATTTTTCTCATCTTTAAACTCAAACACTCGCCCACATTGCTGACGGCGTTCCTTTCCGTAGGTAGTTTCTAATGTTAATTTACTCATTAATTAATTTGTAGAATATTGATGACAAGACGTCCAGAAAGTAGGAAATTTCCATACTTCTAGTCCAATAGTAGACGGACAGAGATTTATTAAAAAGAAAGTTTGGGATATAAATGTGCGAAGCTCGCACCGCCACATGTCTTCATACAACACAAGCATAGAAAGTTTCCATCAAACCGACTGAAACATTTAATATATTAGAAACCATGTTCTTCCTGACTTTCCCAAGAACCCAGTGTCATTCATCAAATGAATCATTTGCATAACATATGAGATTTTGCGGTAAATAATAAGTGTGCTAATGAAAATTTTAGCCCCATGGGCCCCGATTACATTAATCACAGGCGTAAATATCATTAAGGAAAATTATTATATGCAAACTAATTTTTCGCTAGGTTTATGTTGCGCACAAGCTGTTAAGAAGAGTATTAAAAATCCGGCTATATTAGAAGAATGAAAGCCACACGTCTATTGTTAACACATAGAGAACAATCCACTTTTCACGGTATTATCTCTCAGAACAATGCCTTCCCACCATAAACGTGTTTAAAAGTTCATTTCTTGCAACAGATGCTGTGGAAGCAATTAATTGAAATCATTAATTAATCAAAATCGTAATTATCTACCTTGATGATGTTTATTTGTGGAAAAGGAGAAATTAGCAAGGGACCCTGGGTAACGGATACAAATGAGGCTGAAAATAATTAACTGTTCCAGACGGAGACGGAAGGTTGGCGGTTCCACCTCCAGATTTTTATCGGCGGGAAAATGTGGCGATTAGATCCCCGAGGATCCCGGACGCCTTGTCATGATAAGGGGAGGGTGGGATCCTTTATGTGATCAGATCAATCAAAGGTGTGATCACGGAGGAGGGAACTCGACATGATCGGGGACACTTTGCGTTCGTCCTATATCAACAGTGTTGCTGCAGTTATCTATTTTATGTCATATCTTTCATGACGATCGGGAAATAAGCATCTTGTACTCGTGTAAAACCCTTTCCTGAAATAATTGAACAAACTACAAGGAACACTAGAACAACATGAAAGCCTAAACTAAATAAATAAACAAAAAGCTGGGATATGATTTACAAAAATATATCTCTACAATTTTGGATGATATAAAAGATCTGGCAATTTTGTAGGTATGAAACAATTCCTGCAGTTCCCAACATGTCTAAAAACTCGGCAGATTTTTTAAACTCCGGGAGAACAGAGATGCATGGAACTTTTGGGCATGTGTCAATCACGATATCTTGTCTAGATTTAAAATCTATGGAATTCGCCTTTTTTTAATAAAAAGAATAGGTATCAAATGCTCGTACCTTCCGAAACATTTGAAAAGTCAGATCGTGTGCAAATATGGTTTTAAAATGATACTAGTACCTCCTTTCACGAAGTGAAAGATTTGTCAGTTTTAGCAGAAAATTTGTGAAATACTGACTGTCCTTCGGTGGTGCGTTTGTATGACGTCAGCTCAGTGTAGGAGCGTGCAGCTGACGTTGTGGGAAGGCCCGCGGGCGCTCGGGAAGCGCCACGGTGGAGATAACCTCTCAGGGAGGGGGAGGGGGGATTAGCACAGGCGTCGCGAAGTGTGGCAGGCCAAGCCGGGCTGGCTGTGCGCTTAATCAACCATATGGTACGTAAACAAACAGGAAAACAAGCACAACAATGTCGAAATGCGCGGTGAGATAACAGGTACCGTCAGGGTGCAGGTCATCAATCACACACAGGCTCATTATGGCGGAGGGATACATCAGGAGTGATTCGGCTCTGTACGTGACAATGTGACCTCATACAAGGATACATTGTCTCTATGAAAGTAGTTTCACCACTATTATCTTTCATAATGTCATACTTGTTTCACTGTTCGACACTACTTAATTGTTCTCCACAACTTCACTCACGAAAATTGTCAGAATATACAACGTGTGCTAATCTTGTCTGCTAAATGTAAAATTCGACATCGACTTTTAAAAGTATTTTCAGGTCTCACTCGACACTGGCATGGCAGTATCTATAAAATCCTAATTCGTATATAAAGGAGACTCAGTCCTAATAATATATGATAATCGTAACTACGTATTTGGTATGGATTGTCGATGAACTGTAGATGCATTTATTTCTGCATATGTTGAAACCTAACCACAAACCAATTTGTCATTCCAACTACTAGAATTTACAGTGAAGTCCTCTCTCGTTTCACGACTGTCAAATATTGCAGCACCCGAATCTCCCCGTGATGATCTAGCAATCATGCGGTCACGGCGTGGCTATATAAAGAAACCGTAGCCTCAAATTTGCCAGGTCTTAAATGAATAGCCAACTGCATATTGCGATGCCAATCTCGCTCGCACGCTAACGGCGCTAACTGGCATCTGCCGGTGACACGCAGATCAAGGGTGCGAGCCGACGTGGCGTGACCTCTCTTTGGCGGCTCATAGTTCCGTCCCGCGAGGTCACCGAGTCAAGTGCCTGTAATCTCTTCACAAAATAGATCCCTATCATAAATAGAAAACCGGGTCTGAGCCGGTCCCGTATAAGCTTCGCCACTACGGTTATGGAAGACAGCGATGCCACCAATTATGACATTACAAAAATACCTCCTTCCAAGCTTTAGTACTTATACAATGACAACAACACTTGAAAAAGACGCCGAAACTCACCATATACCTATTTGATTTTATACTGTATTAGCTCTTGATGTTTAGTAATTAGGATGTTAATTTTAATTCTATACCCTTCTCTTTTTGTTCAGTAGTCGCTTCCATACATTGTACAATGCACAATTGTCCTTTATTGATGACACAGAACAAGTAGAACGTTGTAAAGTTTACAACGTTCTACTTGTGCTATTCAGACATACCAAACGTACTAACTATACAGTCGTACTGGCATATTTATAATGCCATCCACTGAAATAAGTTACAACTTGAAGTCATGCCTGCCTCATAAAACATATCTGAATGGCCGGTCATCAGAGACCACAGCTGCCACATTTTTGTTGGCTCTCAGCGAAAGTTAGGAATTAGAAGGCAAAACTGTTTGTGTCATCAAGGCTTAGTAATATTCATACTTCAGATATACAAATATTTGAAATAATAAAAAGTTATCAAATTATACCACATAGTTTATTTTAATTTAGACTTGTTTGTTGTCCTACTTCAGAGCAAATTAATATTGTATCAGTTACAGCATGCTGTAATATAGATGTCTATATACATGTATATATATTATCATTATTCCGGAATTATTTTCCCGAATGCTAAAGTTAACCTTGGGAAGCATGCTAGTGTTATCCTTGGGAATTCATGGACAGAACCTAACCTAAAAATCCAGTCTTGTCGATGATCAAGACTAAAAGGAACTACTTTCCATACACAATAAGCAGAAATCCCACTATTGTCTTTTTACAGCCAAACAAATAAATAAGATAAATATTGTTACTTCTCAAGTTTTGGGATTTGGCTTACTTTTGGTGTGTTTTTAGGCTTTTTTATCGGGGTCTCTTTTTGCAACGGAATTTTTACGTAAACCCAAGCGTTCCAGTGCAAAACAGAAACCCCGATTAAAAGAAGCCTAAAACACGCCAAATATAAGCCAAAAACAAACCTCTGCTTGGAGAGTACACTATCGCTATTTTCCTGTACTTTGCCACCCGCCCGGAAGGCTGGATTTCGAGACTTATGGCGAGCATCCGAAGTTGTGACGTCAGGGGACAACACACGGATTGTCAACAACAAAGGGCGGGCATGGCCGGGGGGAGGGTCGTGTGCTCCACTGGTCCTGACGAGTGGCGGTTGTGACAGGTTCCGACAGGAGGGTTCAAGCCTGAGGGAGGGGTCAAACACGCCGCATGCAGGCCTCTATAGCTGCCGCGGGATTGATACATACACACAACAGCCTGGTCACAGACTATGCATGAACAAGCACAACAACACTCAAACAACGCGCACTACAGTCAGATATACCACAGCATCTCTTTGTATAATATAAAGCTCATTGACATGAGTATATACAACTAGTCCTTTCCTGTATTTCGTAGTCCTTTGTAGAGTAGATAAGTTGGCTAGAATTGCTGCATTAGTGGCAATACATTGTATTATATACCCAATTGTTGAGCAAAGAATTGTTGAGCAAAGATACTATTATAAATAGTCAAAGAACGCGTCTTTGATGACGAGAGACGACCATAGCTGCGCATGGTACTCAAGCTGCAGACCCTCTGGATCTGGTATATGGTGTTTTAGTTATGGTCTATATGACTTATGATCTAAAAAGTCCATGGCCATAGTGCTGTATGATTCCCCATCTGATAGAAATAACAACTGCATTTTCTTAAGCATTCTTATAGGCATTTTATTTGGGATGTCTTCATCTCAACTTTTGACCATTGCCGGACAAGCTGTGTGTCGCTTGTGGATCAAACTGCTTCTTCTGCGCTTTCCGTGCAATCTGAATATTTTCATCACTCAAATTATTGATTTTGTGTCTGTATTAATTTTTCAACTTGTTTGTTTGTTTGTTTGTTTGTTTGTTTGTTTGTTTGTTTGTTCTTCAGGTGATTGCGATGACCGTCACGCTGTGAAGCGATTCCCCGTGCTCTGGTCGGTTCTCATGTTGTTGACATCAGGACAGCAGGATTGCGTTGGTTCCAAGTAGGACTTTCTGGATTGTTCCTCAGGTAAGAACTGACAAGAAAGTTGGGTTTTTTTTCTTACTAACGTGTTTCTGCCTGTCTTGTACTAGTGGTACACTTACATGGTCATTGACATGACATTTTTTTCCTTTTTCGGAGCCCTTAGAACGAAAGGTTCTCCATAATATGTTCCCATAAGAAGATTCTGTTGGCATTTTAGAAATGGAAAAATCTTCTTTTTTTAAGATATGTATCCAGTATGAGTGTTATAACTAACATGCACGGGGCTGTGTAGCCAGTGCGTTTTTGCTTTAACTACCAATGATATGCACGAGAAAACTGTAACTCAAGCAACTGGATAGATTTTGAAAACTGTCAGACGTTTCGAGTAGCATCCACTACTTTTCGTCACAGCAGCATGGATGCTATCCAGTTGCTTGAGTAACTGTTTTCTTCTGTATCTCATTACCTGGGTGTTTAACCTTCATCGACGTACGAATTCGAATGATATGCTTTGAGAAAAGAATAATATGATGGAAGACAATCCTAGCCACTGACGCCTTGGCGTTCAACTCTCTTTAATACAGCCTAGATAGGCTTACTGTCAGAAAACGCCTGGAGAAGAAACGACGAGCATACTGATAGACCAAACGCTCAGGGATCGTTTAGACGTCTCGAGTGGATGCCGAGACGCCTTATCAATAACTCGCGGAGTCTCGCGAGAGTTGGCGGTGTGATGGATCCAGCGCGTGAGCTTACCGCGCCAGTTGTTTCTTGACATTCTTTCCCGCGGAACGTACGGCGTGTTAAGTAGGTGGAACTCATACCGGGCTTAAGAAGATGAGCAAAATGTCACCGTTGACGTGTCGAGACCAAAGCGATCTGCACTGCGAAAACGCTCGTTTCTTAAGGCACGGGGATTCAAGGAAGTCTCAAAACGATGATCACTGACACTCTGGGCTTTAGAAGGGATAGAAACACAAACGAGTGAGCCATTGAATGATTGAACACACATTTTGATGTGGTATTTCGTTTTTGCGATTTTTCAGCCTTGCTTTGGCAATGTGATTATTTAAGTAACTTGCAAACCGTGGTTGTTGTAGCGTTGAGGTACGCTCACATTTTCGTACGGAAATTCAGCATCAGCTGAAATGACAATTCCAGTGCTATGATAGCTTTCCCCTTTTCCAACCATCTCAGGAATGAACATACATAAGCAAAACCGTGTTACCATGCTATACGGCATGATGGTTCTCGGAATGACAAATTACTTATTCTTTATAGAAGGAAATCGGGGATGTGCATCGTAGTGTTACGCCATCAATTTGGGCAGTGCACACGGTCTAAGGCGGCGTTATTTCAGATAACCCGAGTGTATACTAGTACAGAGAATAACGTTAAACATTGCGTGAGAAATCAGAGAATACAACCTCGTCAATCGATTGAAACAGAGCGCTATTAGATAATGATGGAAATGGGATGACTACTTATATAAATTCTCCGTTTAGTGGTTGCATGAAGCATCCTTTATGACGTGTATAAAGCGGCAGGAGAGGAAGTATCTCCTCCGTAAGTGCCGTTAGCGGTTTCATTGTCCCCACGAGAACGCTAAACTAGAGAGTAGGAGAGGGACGGTAAATCGCGTATATGTCGAGATATCATCGCACAAATACGATATAAAAGTCCCCGCGTGGTGAGGAAATATAGCTAATCAGGCTATAGCTGGTTGTGTCTGATGGTTACTGTTTTTCTGGTTGCAAAAATCCTACACAGAGATATCAATGCAAGTGTCCAATTTGGAAAAAAAAACATTTCAAGTCGGTATTGCCTTTGCCCACTATTTATATGGATATGGTGCATTAGTCGAAGCTATGTAATTACGTAGCAGTCAACAAAATATTGTATTTTCTGACATATCATCCTGTTCGGTGATTATTTCCGGCATATTTTGTGTGTAAAATCTCGACATTGTCGCCGGCGCGACCCTCAAAATGACGACTTTTTTCGCACACAACTACCCGCATCCCTGCGTTTAGCGTCACCCTCCGCACGGTGACATTTCAGGCTGGACTAATAACAATCATTTGGACTCATTATACAACCATCCTTCATGCGCGGAATGTCCGAATGGCGCCTTCTCCGTAACCCCCCTCCCTTCTACCCCCTCCCCCTTCTCCACGTCCCAATAAACGGCCTGACATTTCCGACCTGCTCCTAATGACGGCCATTTGCCGTACACGATACCGGGGCCGTGCGCGGGACCCGGACAAATGGCCCTCCGTTTCGGTCGATACCGCAACATGGCCCGAACACCGCTCCGGCTTCCTGCCGCCGACTCCAAGCACTGTCATTACCTCATGATTAATCGCGGTGGCATTCAATATGTAAAATTAAGGACGGTAATTTTCCAAACATTACCCCCATCCATCTTGGCGCGGAGGCGCGGCAACTCGAGCAAATATTAATGAAGCAAGGAAAATGCTTCTAATCCTACGGGTATTTTTCACAGAACTGGTCTGACCTTGGTTTTCATAAATCAGTGGTTTATATAGTGCAATCCTATTAGGGTCCTCACAAAAAGCAGGCGCGACTTTCTATGGGAACGATTATCCGGCGTTATCTTGGCGTACATGGAGCGCAGTTTGGCACTGACATATATTTCCTGTACGATAGGGTCGAGGAAAATCTTTAAAAATGATTCCAGGCGGGAAGATAACATCCTAACGATTTTTCCGTCTCCCGAAGCCGATGTTGGCTCGCGCCCGGCCCGCTAGCAGTTTTTTTTTCACAAACCGATAATTTTGGCATCTTTTTCTGTCAAATTCATATTTTTTCCCATGAGGTCTATCTGCGAATCAGAGTTCTCAAATCTGCGACCAGTGTTCTACCCATCGGTCGTTGAAATGAACAAAGATGAAGGTTATTACAGGAAGATTTATAGGCGGCGAGATCGAACCGAACTAGCTCGGAAAAACTTTTAAACCTCCCGTCTGCTCAACTCGCCCGACCCCTGACCCGTCACGTACTAAGTGGGCTTTCCCCTTACACGCATATATCGATATGTCACCTCACACACTCACAAATATCAGCATTTATCTCACTTAGATCGCCCCTAATGACTACTTTCAACCTTTTAGCCCAAATTAATTACGAGCGAGGAAGCAAAATGCCGACAAATGGGGCTCTAAACGGCCGCGCGACTTAATAACGGGAATCCATTTAAATTGAAATTACAAGCCCGTTCGATGTAAGTTACATTGTAGTGGGTTTCCTAAGGAAGCGAGGATGTCGATATCTCGGCGCGCAGGGCTCTCGTAACTTCTCGTTTGCTCGGGCGTGATAAATGGCGGGACCGCGGACGGAAGGAGATAGGGCGACGTGGACGGGAAACTCGGTCCGTACTGACCTTTCAGAAGAAAGGAAGGGGCGGGCCTGCACGGACGGCAAAACTTGCAGCCTGCAATTTTGTTTTTTCCCCGCGTCTCCTTCACAGTTGAGCGATGTGTACTGTACACAAACGATCTGTTACTAACCGTGTGTCCACAAACATTCATGTGGCTACAGGCACTGCAGATATTTCGTTTGACCTAATAACCGTAAGTCTAAGTCGTCTTCTCCTGTTTTGCGGTCAGGAACAAAAAATCGATCCCCTGAAATCTCTCTAACGGTCTCGTTTGTCATATTACATGATCGCACTTGTGGTGTCATATTGATCACTGTTTATTTCCTTCGCATTCAATTCTACTAATTAGCTCTTTATTGTCACTTAGAGTGGGATTTGGGTGCATAAGTTACGGGAAATCCAATCATTGATTTCTTACTGACTGTACCTACTACCTAGACAATAGGCTACTAGTATATTTTCAGGTTAAAACATTATCTTCTTAGTCTTGTTCTTCGTGTGATCTCTTAACTGTGCCCTTAATTTTACATTACAAAGAAATATACGAAGTTCTAAAGCACGACACGTGTCTATGTCTTTTGCTTCTCATGTAAATTTCTCAGTGAAATTATGACGTATATCATCACACACGTTGTATGGTGTTGTAGTTTCCATACACTGTGTCAGTGTACAGTTGTTGTGTTTTCGTCTACAGGGCACATAGTCGCCATAAATTAGCACGACAGAACGACAAACAAACTCGGGCGTCTGTGATGCGCCTGAGATTGGACTGTAATATCTACTTTAGAGAACAATCCGTCTTGAAGTAGGTCCCACATGGCTTTCCCCCTCTCTCTGCTATATCATTGTTCTGGCATCAATCCGGTATTGCCGTACACTCCGGTAATTATCATGCAGTCAGGAAATCATCATGTTCACTTGTCAGGAACTTCGCTGCAGCGATTTACAATATTTCAACACTGATTCCAAAACAAGAAAAAGGACCCTTTCAGCCGATTTAGATGCAAATGCAACCACATTTCTTACTACGGGTACAAACGTTATCACTGTTCGCAAGTTTTCTATTCGTCTACTTGAAGTTGAAGGTCTGAATTGGAGACAAATCGGTACTTTCTAGTGAAATATGAAAGCTATCAAACCAGGTAACCAATTAAAGGCGAATAAAACGGTTACGAACATTACAGAGATATCGTTGTGTGGAAATCTGGCAGAATTCTACAGCGTTCCCATCGTAGAACTACCTATTTCTGACTTCATGATCATTAGGAAACTGCGATGTATCCGGGAAGAGTATTCCCAGCTGACTCAATTATACCGAGTCTTCCCTCCCCTGGAACTTAGTTACCGACTTTTATGGCCACTCGTCCTTTTCCCATTGGGAGATCGATATGAGAGCGCCTGCAACAATTTGCCAGGACAAATACGCAATCCCGGTTGCAATTTCACCAACCCATAAAGGTTGGAAAGCAATGAAACGGTTTTCTCAACGCTCTCTCGTTTTTTCTCTCCTCGGTCGTTTGTGTATTGAAGACGGGCTTATTTCTGCCGAGGCTCCGTTTTTCAGGGCGCCGAGATTGGGAGTTAGTTTGTGCTCCTGCTGACACAAGCATCCGTGGTCTCTCAGGAATTCCTTATAACCACGGAAATTGGGCACATTTTTGATCATTTTGTTCTGACAAGTTGTTCCCAAAAGAATATCAAGGTAAAACTGCGTACACAAAGACTACAATTCTACCGCTGGAGTAATTTTTCATCGTCATGTCTACATTTCCTGCTGATTGCGGGATAGATTTTTCATTCTTTAGTGCGTCGTTTTTGTTTGTGGCGCTCATTTCTTATGACAGATTGCTAGTCCCCGTCTGTGTTCCTGCATTTGTTCCAATAACTTCGGCAGTTTATTTTCACACTTGTCGGTTGGACACCGGCTTTTGACAGACAAGTTTTCAAGGCAACTTTTTCCTTCCGTAGATCGTCTTTTCCTATAGAAATGATAGAAACTTATCTTCGTAAAAAAATAATTACTACAACTGTAGTAGCTTAACAGTACCTTATCAACTTGTCTATAGCTAATTGTACCGAAGTTTTTCACTTTAACTTATAATTTTTTTTTTCAAGGAGCGCTGATCAACAATGTGCCATGGCCTTCAGAGCATTGTTGTTTTGCTGAGTTACTCGTAACAATCCTCTGAAAGTCTTTTTGATATATTTTTAGTAAGAATACAGCAACTAACAATAGTTAACAACATAGCCATTGTGTTTCATCATATTAGGATTATTGTTACACATTGTCGATAAACCTCTATAGCAACAACAGTGGTATATATAGCAGCCGTATCAGTGTTGTTTTGCTTTCTAAGCATCACAAAGGTAATCTTTTGTTATCTCAAAGCAGATCTTTGGTGTCTGCAAAGACAGTATCAAATTGGCCAGACAATATCCATTTACAAGACACTTACCATTTGCCATCAAGACTAGTAAAGAAAAATTTATATACCTGTTAGCCTTTGATAAACCAAATCTAACTTCTCATACAGCCCCATAAATTTATACAATTACTAAGAAGCGAGAGGAAGTTCAAAAGACTAGAATACACTAGGCGCGTTATATGATGTAACAGTTATATGTATATGTATTTGTGTATGTACATGTATATGATTGTAATCATGTGATCCAGTTGGGCAAAAATGTACAATAAAGGTCTTCATTCATTCATTCATTCATTCATTCAGCAAAAACGAAAACTCATAAAACTGTTACTTCTGTAAACCTTTTTGGTGGAATTGTTGCAAGCCATGCATGTCTAGACAGACTGCGAGTTCTCTAATGTGTCTACTAAAGTTCTAAGAGTAATGCCATCATCAAGACACCACGTACTTAATGCTTCCAAACTCACACGTTTCACTCGATTAACTTCATGAGCTGTTACGTAGTCTATCAATCTACAATCAATTACCATAATAACTACAGGGACTCCTTTATACGTTGCCCTTTCCTTAACTACTAGTATTCCACTTACAAAAGTGACAAATACGTCTCTTTGGAAATTTTCCTATTTCAACGTGCTGTGTTAAGTGATAATATTAAGTGATAATATGTTAGGTTATACAATAATGATGACTTAATTGCACAAACAATGTTAAAGATATACGAATGGAAAAACCTTTCTTCCAAAAAATTCTAGCAAACTTTGAAAGACTGTGAAGCATGGGATAAGTGTATACTTGCACAGTCTTTCTAACACTTCTTATGTACTGTCCCTCCAATATAGCGATTATAAAGCAGAAGACGAAGTACATTTTACTACAGTTAGTATATTATATGATAGCGATAGAAACATTATTTTTAGTCACGTAGTAAGTAAATGTCATCACTTTAGATGTTTGAATAGTAAAGAAAATTTCGATAAAAAACTTTGACTTATAGTACATCCTCTAAACTTATGCAGTTACCAAGACGACTGAGGAATCTAAATGTACTAAATGTATATTAGCTGTCTGCGTGAGCTCTATGTGTATATTTGTATGTTTGTAAACACGTGGTATTAGCTGTCTATGTGCGTATTTGTATGTTTGTATGCCTATGCTTAGATCAGCGGAGCAAAACGTACAGTAAAGGTATTTGTAAAGCTAGTAAAAGTCTTTGTAAAGCTATAGACTCTTGTATATATACTATTCGCACACGTTGCTTACTGCGTGTTCGAGGGCTCTTTTTGCTTACTTTCCTGACGTTCCTTTGCCCGCCAAACAAACTATTCCCGCCCCGACAGACGTTTACTGATAATGATGGCAATGTAGTATGTACTGATTGTTAGGATGAGTAACGAGGAAAAAGTAATGAGATTTAAAGTGCATTGTCTTGTGATGTGCTTATAATGGCCATATCCAATTATCAAGGCTGAAAGAGATGGATCAAGTATATTACGCTTATCGCGCCATTTGAATCGATCAAACTTAACAATATCTTATTACAGCCCTTCAATTACGCCGCCAAGAATTCATCCAGGACTTAACAATGTCACTCATCCAGTGCTAAAGATACGGCGTCAATTAGTTCTCTCATTCAATTTGCTTTTAAGTCACCCTAATCACATTAGGCCCGCCAGCATAGGCGCATTGCTCAGTCTTTATACTTGTCTGCGCGACGAATGATAAAAGATTTGTCGACATTACAGCGCAAATAAAGACAGATACGTTGTGTTTTATTGTAGGTGTTGATTCTTGTCGGGGAAAAACTGGCAGGCAAAACTTCACCCCCATGAAACTCCTTCCTCTTCGCCCCCGCCGTTCTGCTTCGCCCCCGCCCGTTCTGCTTCGCCCCCGCAAAAAATCTGCTTCGCCCCCGTCGTTCCTCTACGCCCCCGGCGCAATTCTGCTTTGCCCCCGTCCTTCTGCTTAGCCCCCAATGGCGGCACAGCTCACAGTCGACACGAAAATCGTCTGCAAAATAACAATAAAGGCTGTGCCGCCAAATTTAAAGTAGCCCATGCTCCGGCAAACATTCTGGACCACCTTTCTGCCAAGTGGCGTTGCACAAATCCTTCCCATTCAAAAGTTTACCCCTACCTCACGGCCCGTCAGTGGTTCTTACGTTTATAAGTACTGGCGGGAAATTTCACTCACGGCTGTACTTATAAACGCCAGTACTTATAAACGTAAGAACCACTGACGGGCCGTGAGGTAGGGGTAAACTTTTGAATGGGAAGGATTTGTGCAACGCCACTTGGCAGAAAGGTGGTCCAGAATGTTTGCCGGAGCATGGGCTACTTTAAATTTGGCGGCACAGCCTTTATTGTTATTTTGCAGACGATTTTCGTGTCGACTGTGAGCTGTGCCGCCATTGGGGGCTAAGCAGAAGGACGGGGGCAAAGCAGAATTGCGCCGGGGGCGTAGAGGAACGACGGGGGCGAAGCAGATTTTTTGCGGGGGCGAAGCAGAACGGGGCGGGGGCGAAGCAGAACGGCGGGGGCGAAGAGGAAGGAGTTTCATGGGGGTGAACTTTGGATCAAAGTCAGATATGATACAGAAGCAATGAAAGTCACGTAAATGTTCCCAAGGACTGTAGCTTTTCGTTGTTTTTCAGTGCACGTTTGGGACGTAGTTTGGATTCGCAGGGGTGTCATGAAAGTTCTCTTTACTTTCTAGTGTTGCGTTGACAGAGCATTCTTCGCGTAATGGCTAACGTTTACAGTTGTATGGAGAGTCGCTTAACACACACAAGAGACACGTAGCCTGGTTATGTCTAACTGTATGATAAATAGTAGCAATCTTTCCTTTCCAACACATACGTCTACACTTTAAGAACCTTGTCCCTCAGACATTGTATTTCACCTTAATATTTCTTCCAACGCAACGCGAGTAATTCATTCTCCGTCTACCTGACATCTCAATACCTCGAAGATAGGACAGTTCAGATGTGAAAATCGTCTGAAATTAGGTTGATTGTCCACAGCGGAATTGGATGGTGAGTGTAGACTTGACTTTCCTGGTTTGACTAGTCTGCGTACCATCTCCGTAGTTGTTCTATCCCATTAACACCCACTGGTTGCTTCATCCCTGATCGATGGGGGAGATAGCTGGCCTGCTGCCCGCCAGGACGGCATCATTCATCATCACACGGAGTCTAAAACTGTTTCACCAACAAGGAAAAACTACTACACAATCTGCAAATGTGCAGTACATCTTCTTATAGAACACAAATATTCAGGTCCATTTGGTTCCAAAGGGCTGTTTGAAATTCGCACTTTCTAAGTCATCGTCACATGGAGTCTGCAACTGTTTCAACAACAAGAAAACTACTAGACAATCTACAAATGTACAGTGCTTCTTATAGAACAATTTTAAAAGACAAATACTCAGGTCCTTTTGGTTTCAATTGGATTTTTCAGCGCTAGCCATTTTAAATTCGCACTTTATAATCATTCATCATCACACAGAGTCTGCAACTGTTTCACCAACAAGAAAAAAACTACTACACAATCTGGAAATGTGCAGTGCTTCTTATAGAACAGTTAAAAAGACAAATACTCAGATTCTGTTGGTTCCAAAGAGCTGTTTCAGCGCTAGCCATTTGAAATTCGCACTTTCTAAGTCATCATCACATGGAGTCTGCAACTGTTTCACCAACAAGAAAACTACTACTAGACAATCTACATATGTACATAAAGTACTTGTTGGAGAATAGTTTTAAAAGAAAAATACACAACTCAAGGCCCTTTTCTTTATTCTTTATTCATGACACCAAAGCAAACCTTACAACAGGGATAAGAATCCCTGAATTGCAAAGAGTTTGCGAACAATATTACAATTACAAACGGACAAGACAGGCAATATATGCATCCCTTATGTACATTATGATACATTATCTTTTACCAAACAAACCTTCTGACTTAAATACAAATGAGGTTTAGGAAAGATAAAGCTAGTGATATGACAGTTCTTTGTTGTACAGGGTTTTGGCCCTATGTAGAAAGGACTGTGTGTTGTAGACCTTTTGGTTCAAAAGGTATGTTTCACTTCAGTGCTGGTCGTTTGAAATTCACACTTTCTAAACTGTTTCACTTCAATTCTTCACTAGAAAACAACTAGGGAATCTACAAATGTACAGCACTTGTAGAATAGTATTAAAAGGTACAAGTCCGGCAACTGTTTCACGAACAAGAAAACTACTAGAGACACACAGCTTTTAGAAGTACTAGACCACAGACGCGTATTCTATAGAACTACTAGAGAATGTAAATGTACATCTATGAACGCAATTCAGCTTTCAGCTGCAATGTTCATGTTTTATCATAAACCATTTTGGTTAAAAAAACTATTCTTCTTTTAACTTTCCAAAACCCACAAATTTTGTAAAAGGTGGGACATTACGTCTCACGTGGTTTACAAAAGAGCCTGAAGTCAAACCCCTCAGACATAGTTTTAGAAATAGCTATAGTTTTAGACAATTACCTTTTATTATGTAGATTCCCTACTATGTTACAATGTCCTTTTATGTTTGTTATTTGCAATTAGCCCTCGGGCAGGAATTTGCAATAAACATTACTATATCATATCATCAGTTATCATTCAAGACTGAAACCATTACTTTGTTTAAATGGTGCAAAGACAGATACTGCTGTGTGCTTGAAAAATCTATTAACCCTATTAACCCTATTCTTGAAGTGACCTCTTCGTTATTATTCTGACTAGATTTCTGGAACTTGGTAGTCACTCTGCGCGTTCGTCAGCTTAATGATAGACAAGAGTTCAAGGTTTCGTCATTATTCTCGCCAAATCTCGGGAGAACTTGTCATTCCCGTAAGAATTGTTCGACTAAGTATCACACAAAGCTATCTAGGGTAAAACAGAGAGAACACAACAGATCGGCAGAAAGCTATTTCCCTAGCCTCTACCAGGCATCGCGGATCGTTGGAAAAATTGTAGATATTGGCCGAAATAAAGGGATACTAGTGGTACTAGACTAGTATACTATGGCGGATCCGTGGGTCGCATATTGGATCCTCTCAGACCGGCTAACTCCCCAGGTCTCCCTTTATTTCGACCGATTTCTATTATTTTTCCATCGATCCGCGGTGCCTGGTAGAGGCTACTACTAGTATTTCCCCAGAAAACTTTGTGTGTAGTAGTAGTGAGTGTGAGATCGATGTTGTACATTAGAAGCAACAGTTGCCGCGAGACTGAAGTGCGCCCCCTGTGGTTCGGACCGGATTTGCAGCTCGGTAGGGGTATACAGGAAGTACTCCTAGTCTCATCGGACCTCATCTAATTGACTCCCTCGAAAACTATAACACTGCAGTCAGATAGATCTTCGTAATATACTACATGAACAGTGTTGGTAGTTTTTGTGTTTCGCAATCTTTTGGTGAATACAGGTAGTTTTGGAACCATGTTTTTTTTTACTTCTTTTTGATCAGTCCTCCGTATTAAAGCTTTGTCTGTCAAAATCAGTGACTCAAGCAACTGGATATGATTTTGGAAACGGTCAGACGCTATAAAGCTATGTGTATTTGAGAAGAACTGCACTAAGATAAAATAATTGACAAGTTTTAAATCTTTGAAATATCATACAGTCAGTGGTTAACATTACGAACTGTAAAGCAAAAGAAATATTTGCGTTCCAGTCAATTGACATTTTTCGAGTATAAGACTGTTGATTTCAAACTTAAATTTCACGACGTCGGTTTGTGGGAAACTATCGTTAAAGCATACTATCACAAAAATATCTAAATGTACAAACGAAAGATTCAGACTCAATGTTTATACAAAGATTACCGTACGTTTAGTCACAACAGTTTTCCTCAGGGAGTTTTGGGTCACAACGCCTACTGGAAAATGACTACTGGAGAAACAAGGCTAACTTTAAATACACTCTGGGGATACATCAGTAGTCTTGAAACGTAGGGTTACAGTCTGGTACTAGCTTCAGTAGGAACAACGGTTGAACTTTCTTGAAAGGAATAATATTAGGACGCGAGGTAGAAGTGTATTCTTTCTTGGAATTCAGAGAAATGTCTAGGTGTTAGAAAAACTTTCCATAGTGGAAACAACTTTCACCAAAACTTTCAGTTGTTTTCAACGACGACATAGAAAAGGAATAAACATACGTGGATTGCTCATTCCTTGTCAAAAATTTGTACTGTTTACTCGAAAATCTGGTAAGTCCCATTTCCCTAGTGTTGGAAACTATATACATGTAGTAAATTCTGCCAATTCAGATGAACTTTCCAGCTTCATAAAAGTAATAATCTTTCTTTACAGAACGTATAAAACTGGAGGGTTTTTGTTCTCTTGATTGTAGCTCAAACAGATGCAGGCTAGGATTAACACACGGGTTTTAATCAGAATTAATCCGCATGATAAACTGGATGATAACGTCTGATATTAAACCCAGATTAGACCGACATTACCACCGCTCAACTTGAACATCCAACCATCTGTAATTTCTACAACTCCAACTTCTCGGAGTGTTAAAAAAGACTAGCAGTTACTTAATGTCTCCGTCTTTATAAAGACGGGTAATTTGCGGTCTTTATAATTATGAAATGTTAATGATGTTCACTTTGAAAGATAATTTCCCCGAACGATAATAAAGGGCACAGTGCATGAATAGATGAGAGAGTGTGGCGGTAAACAAGCGGTAATTATGCACTATGGGAACCTATGGCGGAACCACTCGTGCAAAACCGAGAAATCCGCCGAAAATTAATATACTAATGGAGTTTTCTTTTCAAAAAATGCTGTTAAAGCGTTTTAAAACAGCGGTGATGGCATTTGTGTTTTCTCTTGGATAATTAATTAGATTCTTTAATTTTGTGTTCCTTTCAAATAAATATAGGCGTCCCAAATATGATTAATGACAGGAATCTTGAATATGAATTTTAAAATATCTGCAGAAATCCTTCAAAACTACTGTCAAGAAATCGCTAGCTGATCATGAGATGAAGCATAAGATACTAGAGATTTTGTAAAGTCATGGCTGTGTCAATAGTTTCTTCGCTATTACGCTTGTAAGTTTTTGACCTGTATTCGGAGACTCTCTCTTGAGACTAGAAAATATCATTCACCAAAAGCAGGGCACAAGTTCAACGTTTTAAAAAAATATCTTATAAACAATCAGAAATGTAAATATCAACAATCGTGTCCAGCATTGAAAGTGTGGACGATACTGTAGTGTCTATGTTTTGTCGTTTCGCTAGTTTTCAAGCACACGCTATCGGGACTTAGTATCGTAACACTCAGAGATAATCACAAATTGGTGAACTTCTGACAAAGTAACGATTAGAAGTCGGCTGATAACTTTGAACTTGATGTTTTCATTTCTTATCTAAATCACTGACAATAAGAAAAAAGATAATTCAAGCTGCATGCGATTCTATTTGCATATTGTCATACAGAATAATACATTCAATAAGCCATACTTGTTTTTTCTAGTGTTAACTTTCAATAACTAACAAAGCAGCATACTAGAAACCAGTCAACGCCTGCCATACTATATTATACACAAAACGTATAAAATAGCTGAAAATGGAAATATTTTCTCTTGTTTTCATTGTGTTGTTGAGATTATGAAAATCTATTACAGGGTTCGCTTCAGGCGAGTGGCACGGTCCGTGCCTTGCATATCAAACGAACCATTTTGTGAGAGACAAAGAGCCTCGGTGAAGAGATCCCAAACATATAATCTATCTGATTAATAACATTCATATGACTCAACCGCACGCTTTTAGTTTCTACATTAATTTCAAAAGGACAACGAAAGGTACAAATGAAAATAGATGATTATCCTGGGACAAAATTTGCCTCTACAAAATGGTATTCCGGATAAGCTTCAGTGGTTTGATTATTCCGAGTACATCTCCTTTCAAATGTTTACATATTGTTTTAATGCATTTTTCTTTAGTTTGTTTATTGTTTAAGAAAACATTACACACGATTAGCTATGATATTTGGATACTTAAAACACAACACCAAAAAATACCACTATGGCTTGTTCTCGAAGCTTTCCACTAATGCGATTTGAAATCTAACTTTGTAAATTATAGCACTTGAATTGTGAACTTGAAAGTTTTTATGAATTAGTTAATGTAAGTAACCAGTGTGAAAGCTCGGTCTAGGCTGTGTAGACGTGACAATGATGAAATGTACGTGTGGAGGGGGTTGAAATCAACCCAGCTGACACCGCGCGCAGACGCCCCGGGGGAAGCTTGTCCCCTCTTGACTGTTATTGTTGATGACTTTTAATTCTATTATTTTCAATATTTCCAGTGTGTGATATATAGTGATAATGTCAAAAAATATTGCGGCGGCGCATCTGGGAAGGCAGCGTTTCGTCATCAATATTGGCATAATGAGTTTTGTGTCGAGCATCTGCCGGCACAGCATTTGTTTCTCTGCGGTAAACAACAACTGCGTGTGCGGGTAAACCTTCACGCTGACTCTACTAAGAACGGGACTTTTTCTCAACTCTAATCACACCAAAACCTAGATGCACTTTTTGAGAATCAAAACATTAAATTTAGTTATTTGCAAATCATGCCCGAAGGCTAACTGCGTGTACAGAGTCGAATAAGTAAAGTAAATCAGTAGAGAACATACAGCTATTATTTGATCAACTCATACAGACTTTTGCTATTATGAGATTTGACTTCTTCTTTGAAGGCAGTGGATAATGAATAGTCCCACGTTTTGCATAATGAGTGGGTTTTGTGATCTTAGTAGAAAAGCAGTTATAAAAGTACGATTTCTTGTTTGGGGTTCTCTAATTGTAAATGTATGTTGGTAAACTTGCTTCCACAATCATGTATAAATTTTCTTCTTCTCATATTAATTTTTCTAGTTTGCAGTAGTATTTTTGGGAGTTAAATAGTTCCACAGAGGAAAACTTGCAAAGGACTAAGGAGACTGAAATTCTCCAGTAGTATAATTTTACTGTCCAATCGGAATAAACAGTTTGGCCTGTCCTTTTGGTGCCCCCGTCTTGTCACCCTAAACACTATACAACTGACAGTTGGTACATATACGCCGGCTATCCCTATTGTACATGCCTAATGACACGTCTCTTTTCTGCTATCTCAACCACTCTAGCTGTGAGAGGCGGACAGGGATGACAAAAGAGCCAGAATACACACACATACACAACACGCACTCACTGATACCGGCCTGAATGCTTCCCAAAAAGACGTGTTTCGATTTTCCTTCAACAGGAGTTGTGCTGAAAAGACTGGGAGTGAAAATGGGTAATGAAACGGAAAGAAGGGTGATATCCATTTTGGTACTCAAGTATTATGTCTGGACAAAAGAGAGAGACACTCGTTAATGGCCATTAATGTGAGACATACGTCTGGCACGATATTATACTGCTACATCCGCGGGGGAAAGTCCATAAAGATAATACCTTATACAAATAGTAAATCAACAATAGGAGTGAAGTACTTTCATTAATTATAAGTATATCTACAGGAATACGAATACACAGCATGAAAATGGAGATAGTCAGACTGAAATTGTGTTTTAGAATTGTGAAGACCTTGATTGTAACTGCATGACGATATTTTTGTATATTTTCAGTAAATAAACAAAAAAAAAGCAAGGTAAAGAGTAGTTTGTAAGTTGTTGAGATGTACTAGTACCTTAAATTTCTGTATCAACAAATATCCTAACAATTGTAGTACATGCACAGTGTTCATGTAATGAGAAGTAAAACAAAACGAACGCCTAATACTGTGGAGCGAAACAAAACTGCAAACAGGTGACGCACCAAAACAGAAATAGTGACCGAAACATTTATCGAACATCGTTGCCATAGCGACGGACAGTTCAAAAGAAAGGATGTCATAAGAGCCAGCAAAGGGCAATCTGTTCAAAGCATATCTGCTGTAACCTTCGGGGCTATATTAGTCACCAAGGCCCGACTTCCAAATAGTTGGAATAAACGTGCAACTGAAATGTCACCGTCGGACACCTTTCTTGAAGAGCAATGTCCACTTGATACGCCGTGACGGCCTAAAGAGGACAATAAAAGATGATTCTCTCGGATATATGTGTCGTATCGGCCTCCTGTGGCCGGGGACAGAGACTTTCTCTGTCCGTCCTTTGTCCTCTAACGTTGTTTGAAAGTTGATGGCCGTCTATACGAGTCTTTGTGTTATTGTGCAGATAGACTCCAACACATAATAGCTATTCACACAACTTAGATACAGTGCAAGCTCCGTCTCTGACAGGCAGATTTAGGTTAATTCCTTCTTTATGTGTTTAGAACTAGTTCCAGTGTGAATGGGGAACATTTTTGCAGACGGTGGTTTGTTGTGTAGTGTCCTGTAGTATGCGCGCAGGCTCGCTGAGGGGGCGTGGCTTAGATGGGTGACCTTTCACCTTCGTGTTTCCTTCTTCGCCGCGTCTCACTCTGCCCCTCCGCTAGCGGCGCGCACGCTCGACTTTGAGCTCAAACGAATTTCACGCGCGTTTTGCCAAAGATAGCTTGCCCTTCGGAGGAGCTTTTCCTACTCGGCTGTGACAGGAAGTGTAGTACAAGGAGAGGGCTGGGACACGGCGCGCTGATTTGTGAGCTCCAGGCAGCTGGTTGCCAAGCCGGGCCTGACTGTCAGTTTCGCTTAGTTCTCTCGTAAATCGAAGCGACACTCACACAATTGGCTGTAACCCCTGGGAATAGGGGCTGCAGGTGATAGAAATATGATAGTCTATAGGAATAAACAATTCTCCAGCCTAGTGAATGAACGAAATATGTTCGAGTTCCGACAACAATTTGGCGAGGGTTAGTGTAGAAGACTTTTGCCTGCCGCCATGTGTTCACTCGCTCGGAAACTCCACATTTTTTGCTAGACGGGCGCTACTCTACGGAGAGAAAAAAATTCCTTCGATCATCACAAGGAAGTTCTCAAACTGCCCATTGTTAGTGCATCAATAATCGCAGTCCGGCCTCCTTTTCTTCTTGTTTTGTTTTCCATTCAGAATTGTCAGCTGCTTGCTGCACGCCTGATTTTGCGGGCAGTAGGACTGGCGTCAGTCGGACTGGTCCTCCCGCCTAAGCATTGTCCTGAGACCGGGTCTGAATTCATTACTGTCGGCCCAACTTTGTGACCATCTCGTCTCTAACCGTTATGAATGTGCAGGAAAGACGAACCTACCTTTCTGTACACGTGCCCTCCCAACACTAGCCCACTTTTCTCTCCATTTAGCCGCCATCATCGGAAGTCTATAGATTTCTTGCCTTGAAGACTAACAGGAGCGTCTAAAAACTGCCTTGCCTCTTTAAGGCGCTGGTCTACATAACTTTCCCACCGCCTTCCGTCGCCCTTAGCGTATGAGATGCCGAGGAAGTATGCACAAAACGCGGTTTTAAGGAGCCGAAAAGTCTGCTGAAAGAAGGACCGTGCGGCTGGTAGAGTCGAGACGGCCCGTCATTAAAGTTTTCTCGGGGCTGTGTGTCGGGCAGGCCGGGGACAGCTGCCGCGCCTCGCCGTCCGCCTCCAAATTTCCTGTTGTCAGAACTCTAACATTGACTCGTCCGTCCCCTAAACCAAGTCCACGACTGTAAGCGACACGCAAAAGACAGTTGGGGGTGAGTGAGAGTTCACCAAGCGATGTTTACTTTTGTGCTTTTTTCTAAAAGTGAAAGTTGTTGAACCGGACAAGTGTGCCCGCTGTGGGTTGACCATTTATCAAGCTGGTCCCCGGCAGGGCGACGAAATTTCCCGGCGAGATCTCCAAACCTCGGGTCCAAGTTTGGAACAGTTCTCTCTCCCACAGAGAGCTATGTCCTCTATTACAATTTACAACCTTTTCGTCACAAAACGATCACTCAGGGGCGAGGTAGCTTTCTGAGTCACAAACAACTACTGCTAACTCCTAAAACTTGCACTTGTAACAGTATAACTGTAACAACAACAAAACGGCAATATCAACCAAATAGTATACCCAAGTAGTAGACATTAATTTTTAAGTAAAAGTTCATACCAGAAGAAGAAATACATGACTGAAATATCTTATTATCCAACATTCGGTTGATATTGACTTGGGATAGTTAGCAAAGATACCAGTGTCTGTCTACTGACTAAACAGCTATCTCGGATGGTGGACTATCTCTACGCTAGATTGTTTACCTTCTTCGGAAGATTTCCATGGTCAAAATTGATACTTTACTCAAACTTAACAATTTTTCTCTTGCTTGGATATGCCCAAACATTGATGCGTATTTTTTGGCGGTGGACCTATGATTTCAAAGCGAACAGACATACTAGTATATGACAGTAACATACAGGTTAATGAACGCACTGGTCGTATAAAATGATAAGTTTATATTGTATCTTTGCTAACTACCCGAAGTCAATATCAACTGAATGTTGGATACTAAGAT
>NW_017804520.1:526430-528354 GCF_001625305.1 Branchiostoma belcheri
TTGCATATCAAACGAACCATTTTGTGAGAGACAAAGAGCCTCGGTGAAGAGATCCCAAACATATAATCTATCTGATTAATAACATTCATATGACTCAACCGCACGCTTTTAGTTTCTACATTAATTTCAAAAGGACAACGAAAGGTACAAATGAAAATAGATGATTATCCTGGGACAAAATTTGCCTCTACAAAATGGTATTCCGGATAAGCTTCAGTGGTTTGATTATTCCTAGTATATCTCCTTTCAAATGTTTACATATTGTTTCAATGCATTTTTCTTTAGTTTATTTATTGTTAAAGAAAACATTACACACGATTAGCTATGATATTTGGATACTTAAAAACACAACACCAAAAAATACCAATACGGTTTGTTCTCTAAGCTATGCACTAATGCGATTTGATATACAACTTTGTAAATCATAGTACTTGAATTGTGAACTTGAAAGTTTTTATGAATTAGTTAATGTAAGTAACCAGTGTGAATGCCCCGTCTAGGCTGTGTAGACGTGACAATGATGAAATGTACGTGTGGAGGGGGTTGAAATCAACCCAGCTGACTCCGCGCGCAGACGCCCCGGGGGAAGCTTGTCCCCTCTTGACTGTTATTGTTGATGACTTTTAATTCTATTATTTTCAATATTTCCAGTGTGTGATATATAGTGATAATGTCAAAAAATATTGCGGCGGCGCATCTGGGAAGGCAGCGTTTCGTCATCAATATTGGCATAATGAGTTTTGTGTCGAGCATCTGCCGGCACAGCATTTGTTTCTCTGCGGTAAACAACAACTGCGTGTGCGGGTAAACTTTCACGCTGGCTCTACTAACAACGGGACTTTTTCTTAACTCTAATAATACCTAAACCTAGATACACTTTTTGGGAATCAAAACATGAGATTTAGTTATTTGCAAATCATGCCCGAAGGCTAATTGCGTGTACAGAGTCAAATAAGTAAAGTAAATCAGTAGAGAACATACAACTACTATCTGATTAACTAATATAACACTATTACTTTTGCCATTGTGGGGTTTCACTTCTTTGAAGACAGTGGATAATGAATAGTGCCACGTTTTGCATAATGAGTGGATTTTGTGATCATAGTACAATGTATTCCAGTACTCGTATTTCTACATGTATTTGTAATTTGTGTCAGTGAACTTCCACGAAGTTTCTGGTATGTTTTAAATGAGCCAACATAATTTTATATCTTCATCATTACAAAGACGTAACAAGAAGCTGAATCTATGTTAACTATTGCGTTCAGAACATTGCGTTCTGCTCATATTCATTTTTCTAGTTTGCAGTTGTATGTTTGGAAGTTAAATTATTCCTTGGAAAGGAGACTCAACTTTTCCAGTAGATTGTACCGTCCAACTGGGTATTGGAAGTGGAATAAACAGTTTGAACACCAACTTTTTACCACAAGCAAAAATCAACATTGCATCATGTATAAATTTTCTTCTGCTCATATTTATTTTTCTAGTTTGCAGTAGTATTTTTGCGTGTTGAATAGTTCCACAGACGAAAACAAACTTGCAAAGGACTAAGGAGACAGAAATTCTCCAGTAGTGTAATTTTACTGTCCAATCGGAATAAACAGTTTGGCCTGTCCTTTTGGTGCCCCCGTCTTGTCACCCTAAACACTATACAACTGACAGTTGGTACATATACGCCGGCTATCCCTATTGTACATGCCTAATGACACGTCTCTTTTCTGCTATCTCAACCACTCTAGCTGTGAGAGGCGGACAGGGATGACAAAAGAGCCAGAATACACACACATACACAACACGCACTCACTGATACCGGCTTGAATGCTTCCCAAAAAGACGTGTTTCGATTTTCCTTCAACAGGAGTTGTGCTGAAAAGACTGGGAGTGAAAATGGGTAATGAAACGGAAGAAGGGTGATATCCATTTT
>NW_017804520.1:528374-569307 GCF_001625305.1 Branchiostoma belcheri
TGTTTTGTTTTCCATTCAGAATTGTCAGCTGCTTGCTGCACGCCTGATTTTGCGGGCAGTAGGACTGGCGTCAGTCGGACTGGTCCTCCCGCCTAAGCATTGTCCTGAGACCGGGTCTGAATTCATTACTGTCGGCCCAACTTTGTGACCATCTCGTCTCTAACCGTTATGAATGTGCAGGAAAGACGAACCTACCTTTCTGTACACGTGCCCTCCCAACACTAGCCCACTTTTCTCTCCATTTAGCCGCCATCATCGGAAGTCTATAGATTTCTTGCCTTGAAGACTAACAGGAGCGTCTAAAAACTGCCTTGCCTCTTTAAGGCGCTGGTCTACATAACTTTCCCACCGCCTTCCGTCGCCCTTAGCGTATGAGATGCCGAGGAAGTATGCACAAAACGCGGTTTTAAGGAGCCGAAAAGTCTGCTGAAAGAAGGACCGTGCGGCTGGTAGAGTCGAGACGGCCCGTCATTAAAGTTTTCTCGGGGCTGTGTGTCGGGCAGGCCGGGGACAGCTGCCGCGCCTCGCCGTCCGCCTCCAAATTTCCTGTTGTCAGAACTCTAACATTGACTCGTCCGTCCCCTAACCAAGTCCACGACTGTAAGCGACACGCAAAAGACAGTTGGGGGTGAGTGAGAGTTCACCAAGCGATGTTTACTTTTGTGCTTTTTTTTCTAAAAGTGAAAGTTGTTGAACCGGACAAGTGTGCCCGCTGTGGGTTGACCATTTATCAAGCTGGTCCCCGGCAGGGCGACGAAATTTCCCGGCGAGATCTGCAAACCTCGGGTCCAAGTTTGGAACGGTTTCTCTCCCACAGAGAGCTATGTCCTCTATTACAATTTACAACCTTTTCGTCACAAAACGATCACTCAGGGACGAGGCAGCTTTCTGAGTCACTAACAACTACTGCTAACTCCTAAAACTTGCACTTCTAATAGTAGAACAGTAACAACAGCAAAACCGCAATATCAACTAAATAGTATACCCAAGTACACGTAGTAGACATTATATTAAAGCAAAAGTTCATACCAGAAGAAGGAATATATGACTGAAATGTCTTAGTATCCAACATTCGGTTGATATTGACTTGGGGTAGTTAGCAAAGATACCAGTGTCTGTCTACTGACTAAACAGCTATCTCGGATGGTGGACTATCTCTACGCTAGATTGTTTACCTTCTTCGGAAGATTTCCATGGTCAAAATTGATACTTTACTCAAACTTAACAATTTTTCTCTTGCTTGGATATGCCCAAACATTGATGCGTATTTTTTGGCGGTGGACCTATGATTTCAAAGCGAACAGACATACTAGTATATGACAGTAACATACAGGTTAATGAACGCACTGGTCGTATAAAATGATAAGTTTATATTGTATCTTTGCTAACTACCCGAAGTCAATATCAACTGAATGTTGGATACTAAGATATTTCAGTCATATATTCCTTCTTCTGGTATAAACTTTTGCTTTAAATATAATGTCTACTACTTGGGTATACTATTTGGTTGATGTTGCCGTTTTGTTGTTGATACTGTTACTATCGACCAAGGTTACATGAACGATAACAAAACAATAAGAGACAGGTGTCTAGACCTGGTAAACAGGACTATCAGACAAATAGAAAGAACTTTGTGGACTTTTGTCTTTGCATTCTTTTAAGGTAAGAAAATTTAGTTTGTCTATGTATGATAGATGATTACCATTGTGTTCTACGCTACTAAATTATACTCTTTGTTGGAGTTTGGAGAATAAGACACGTTTTTCATACGTCTAAATTTCAATTAATAATATTCTGTACATAAATAGTTTATGAGTTCAAACATTTATTTAGGGACTCGTTCAAATAAATGTTTTGTACTTGTACATGTATTTGGAAAGTCCTTTTATTCTTTTGTTGAGCTCTATATATCTATTTCATCTTCTTTTTTTAGTTCAGAGAGGTATTTCAGTCAAAGCATGTGTTAATCACCTTTATGTGTGTTAACAAATGGTATAATATAGCTAGCAGTAGTATTCATATAACCTCATACTATGGTGCAAAAATAAGACTAAGCTAAAACCTCTTTAACCAATGTTTTCACCAATTACACAGTTTGCACAAATTGCAGCATCTGTCTCTTTCCAAATATAAAGAAGAAATTATAAAGTTGTATTGTCTTCAACCTCCGTATTGCTAAGTTATAATAAAAGTGAATAATTCGGTACCGTTGGTAGACATTAAGTCCTAAATTTTGCTAACCTTTGCTAATTTCTTAGTGTTCTTTTCCGTCTTATTATGTTCATCTATTTATTCATTTGGTTTGTATTCATGTGGCACATATGATTTTGCGTCCTAGCTTTGGGAAATTACTACTAAGTAAAATTCCCTTTCAATAACTACTGAAAACAGCAACCTCTACTTTATGATTCTACCACAGAGCCCTGGCTTCTCCGCCATTTGAATTCAGGTTCCTCCGATGCGTATCCAGAGTTCAGCATAGGTCACGTTAGAAATATGAGAACCGTGAAACTATAACCTCCAAACACAAAGCCGCAAAGAAAGAAAAGACCCCCAAACTTAAAGAAGCAATTGTGACCGGAATTCTGAGAATAAGATCTATCCGGGTGGCCCAGCGATATGTATCCTTGTTTTTGTTCTAAAGATATACCTTGCTATATAGTTTCAGACTTGAAACTTAAGTTGTAGTCAGATGATAGCCTTCATTTGAGGAACAAAAACAACATCTGTTGTACTTGCATATATCATATCAAATGGTAAGAAGTCCAGACCCTCAGTCTTATTCCGTGTACCATGCAAGAAAACAACTTCTGCCTTCTGGCTATAGCTACGTTCTCTTTTCGTTAAACGTACAAAGTTAGACAGTTCAGTCTTATTTACAAGTTAGATATACTACTGAAAAGACTGGAAAATGTACAGGTAAAAATGAAATGCCTGATCACATTCAACTTTTTAAAGATCTTTTAAATTTTCTACCTGTTTATGAATCACTTTTTCCTTATCTAGTTCAATAGTTGTATATAGCGAGATCACAAATTGTAAAGTTTACTAGTTACAGTTTACAAGTACCTTGTACGTTTTCTCAATTTTAGCTTTCATAAGCAAAACCGGTGCTAAACCAGATATGTATCTAAGTACATGTGGAAAAGGTATACGAGTATACGACAAACACCAAATGTACCCAACGTATGGAGACATTAATATACATATATGCGTTCTCATCTGAAATTCATGATAAAAGTTTTCTATCGTCTCTCTTAGTTACTGGTGAGTAGGGTAGAATTAGTCATTGGCATTATGAATTATAAGGGTTTGAAATATCCCATCCAAGTACCAAATGTCTATTTCTTCTACTTTATACTTGATACTTTTTTGTCAATAATGTTTCGATACACAGTGTTACAAATGATACATATACTATTATGTACTCATACTCATACATAACTATAGTATACTATGTTATATTTTTATTGTACGGCCAATGTTTGCAATGCTATATTTGTATACACATACGTATATGCATAAACACATGCATAATAGTAACATGCACTGCATTTGCATGTGCACAGATGTGTGTATACATACATACATACATACATATGCATTTCTACACTTCATATGCATATCTGCATACATACATTTATTACATGCATTGTTGACTAAAGTATAAAATGTTGAATCCTTTTGACGTTAATACATTTTAAGTACTTTTATGCGTTTTAACAACGTGAAACCGAATTTGGAGGACACCAAAAATAACACAGCTTCAAAACATGAAAATAATAAAAAAGCAACTTGACACATTGAAAATGTGAAAGATTATCCTATATTGGGTATTACCCTATAAATTCCATACTAAAAACATTTGCTTACTGGTATTTCATATCCCACTTGGCATAACTGCAAAGTTATATTTTGCATGGTGACGCCATATTTGCTACAAACTTGAAATTCTTAACTTTACAGGCAAACTTTACTATATTATTTAAAGCCTAAGAATGTTACGGGCTTATGTATGTAGTTAGGTGGATATACGTAGGCTTATTTTGGTAGGTTTATTTTTTGTTATTTTATGATTCTGTGAGAGATGTAGAACATGGTCGCACTGTGCAATGAAATACCTTCACTTACTGTCAACATTGTCAGATTCCTACACAAGTGCTACTGGAACTCGACATGCTAATGTCATCTTATTGCCCTATGAGTTTGAAATGAAATTTGTTTGACAATTGCAACGTAAATTATACTTCTTTAAAAGTGCTTTCTGACTTATAACAGATGCAGACTTATAGTAAATCTAAGACTGAAATTTTGCAGTTTTTGAAAGCTCCTGTGTTTTGAGCCAAGCCTGGAGACATAGGTGTGGAGAGCTGTAACTGTAGACTCAACAGTTGGCGCTGATATTGGATTTTGCGTTGATTAAATCGCCGATGAGACAGTATCGACCGACGGGCCCATCTTCCCGGGCCCCCTGCCGAGCTATGACCGCGGCCATAACCTATGCCAGCCCCGGTTACTAAAGATGCTACCCACCAACAATGGCTAATAGTTAATGATGGCGAATTTACACGATTTTAATGAGACCTGTTGCATTGATTCATTCGCTTGTAATTTCTTTTTTAAAGGGCGTAAATACGAGGGACTTTGCTTCTTGATTCAGTAAAGCTTTGTCCCTGACTTGGGCAGCTGCTCGACCGTTTACTCAGACCATTGGACTAACTCTTGTTTACTACGTGTTAGCTAAAGGCTTGGATCTTAAGCTTATACACAACAACTCAAGATTTCACTTTGTAGTCAACAAACATACCTCATCCCCATACTACAAGCTAGCCAAGTGTTACACAACAGACAAGGGTATTTTACTTGTATATTAGACGATCTTGTATGTATGTAAGCACTTCTAATGGATCACTTATGAGTCCTAATTAGTGGTATCTGGCGCCTTTCTTAGCCGCTTCATTAAATCATAACTGATACAGTTTTATAACAGAAAACCTTTCGCTTAAATTTGCAAAGGACTTGTTGTCTTCTGTAGTGAATTTTTTCTCCTGGATTTTGCTTTCAATTCTTGGTAATTTGTGCAAAGCCTATTGCTATTTTGTCGGCTTAATATGATGACTGTTGATACAGAAGTGATTGAGGAGCACCATAAGGGTACTTAATGTCTAGTAGCTAGTGAATTGCCCGGCTCTCAGCCATAACTACATTATATGTGGACCCAGAGCGTACATTACACATTAAAGCTGTCTCGTGTCGTAACTATGGTCTATGACTGGAACACCCTATATGTTTATTTTAAGCTGTTAGTTGAGCTAAAAATTGGATTACTTATACTATAACAAGACAATTGGTTTTGCATAATATACAATATCATATACTTCATTATGATATAGGTTGTTTCTAATAATAATATCTAGTGTTGTACAAGTGCGCTGAATTGTATAAGCATGTTAAGCCTTCCTGTCTGCAGTTAGATATGAAGTCCAGACAATATCTTTAAGGGTATCTCCAGGCGGACACACTTACGCGCAAACTGGTCACAGGTCCTCGCCCCACACAGGACGAACTAAGTCGATTTTTCTAAATCCAATAAGCAAATATGATCTACAGTTAGGTGTCTGGTGTATTCTTTCCGCTCAGATGGGTACAGATAATACCATCACGGCTGCTGACACTGTCCATGACTACTGAGGTCGGGACCAGTGGAGACAACACAGACACCCCCAAACACACGCAAGGGAAGGCACACTCCTCTACTTCTCATTATCTATCCCCATCACTCACAGCCCTCAAATTAATTCAAACAGCAATTAAAATTCCCCAGATTCAGTGCTGAAATTCCGGACAAGATGTAGACACCGGGAAGGTTTTATCAGACAAGCCGGGGCCAGGAGCGAGTGTCCCCGCCGGAGCGCACAGGGCTGCCCCGGCCGTCCCTACTGACTCCATCACACCCTTATCGCAGATTTGTATTCAATCAGTTATCTGTAGGCGCTCGTTACGTCTGATAGGACGCTTTATTAATCTTTATTTTCTTACCAGAGAGCCGGAAAGAGCTTTTGGTCAATTTATTTTATCACCCTGTAGGCGAGGATTACGCTGGGCCAGGTTCGGAGCTCTGTTGACCTGGTTAGGAGGCAACAAGACAGCTCGATACGTTATATCCCCGCCAAAGTGTTACAGATATTTTCTTCAATTTATCTGGGGGCGTTGAATAAAAATTCCCACAGGGAGCTAGGTACACAACCTTTAATGGGTTGTTGGTTCGTCTGTGCGATGAATATGGTAATCAGACTGTGTTAGATACGGTCAAAGTTAGAGTACAAGCCATGCTTTTTTCTTTTAAATTGTCCAACAAAACACACACACACAGCTGTACGCAGATTTAAACTGCTAGAGTTCCTAGCTACAGTATGGTAGCTCGGTCCTATGTAGGCCACGAGACCAAAGCAGGGCATTTGAGACGAATTTTGACCCGCCGATGTAAGCCATGTCGCCACGCTAATTTCTACACGCAGCAGCTGATTAAATCCCAACACTTGATCCTCCGATTAAACCGTGGATAAATAAATCTTACAGGCCAACAGACTATCTTGTCTTTGGTAAATCCACGCGGACTAACTTATACAGGCGTCAGGGGAGTGGAGTCTCTTCATAAAAATGTGCATGTTTCGCCGGGCTGTTGTTTAACAATCGGAATGGCACCTACTGTCTTCACAACGGGATATATTCACGGTTGTAATATTAATGACGATTATTTCATTCATGCTAGCATAAACAGTGGCGTTAGTATACAGTTCTGATATTTTCAGAAACTATAACTTAAGATGTGTAAACCTTAAGAAGGTGCAGTTGAACACCTGAGGTAAATGTTTACGTCCAAGGCAAGGAAATGTAGTTATGTCGGAGAGAGTGAGAGTTACTCAATTGAGACTAATGTTCTACGCTAGTCTGCCACATTAGAGCTCAAGCGTTACAAACTTCAAAAGCCCGCCTGGTCCTCTTGGGTACGGGCCTTTCCCCGCAAAGCGCTACTATCTTACACCACAAACCGGCGAACGAGCTTTCCAGATATATCCTCGTCTGAATTCTTACCTTTGCGTTCTTGCCAGCGGTTTTGTCGGCAGCCGTGAGTTTCTCAGACTGAAGCCTCGGCGGTGGGGAGCTATTCTGAGCTAGGAGAGAATACTTAGTCTAGACATATGTCCGCGGGACCACTTTTTGGGGAGTGACCCGGCATAAACTAGTACTTACTCTCCGCAGCAGTTGTTTTGCGCGGTGGTGTTTTATTCACATTGGGCAAGGGATGGATATAGGGGTTGATTCATGATATGAAAATCCATACACCATGCAGAGACGGGTCAAGTCTCACACGGTGGCGGCTGGGGAGAGTTCACGGGCCCCGGCTTTATTCCCAGCCAAGCACCGCGGCGAGGGAGGAAGTGGTCTCGGGGCCAGGGGCGAGGGAGCGCCGAGATACGGAGTGGAGTCCCGCTGGTCGGGGTGACCAAAGGTGGCGCGGGGAGAACATGCCGAAAGAAAGAGCCAAGTTCCACCGCAGAGAGACCGTGAGATGTGTTTCAGATGTGGCCCGCAACTACAGAGAACACGGCCTGGCGTTTCCCGCCCTCATCTGTACGCTTCTGTTCTGACTTGGACGTGCACCTTTTCGGGCGGCCGCCTCCTGCCGTTAGATCTTGCCCTCCTCACCCCCCTTCCTGGGACCGCAGTCCTTCCAAAACACTCCTCTGTTTTTCCTATTACGCCTTTTGCTTGCCATCACGCCTCGGCCTGGCGGGGTGACACTGTACTTCCACTGTGCAGAGATCTTCCAACGTTTACAAACACCGACTCTGAACAGTGCCGCTGGATTTAGGACATTCTCTGCCGTAACTTTCTCTTGTTTTCATTCAGAATTCCCTCCTCTTTCGGATTATTTCGTTCTAAAGCCGCCTTAAGTTCTGACAACAGAACTTTTACTCCTTTGTCTGATGCCACGTATGCCTTATTGTATCTCCAGGATATTTTTTTTTAGTTTTCTTATCTCGTTTTGAAAGACAATTGGAAGAGTTAATGACGAACAATAACTTTTTCCGAATCACACGCATTCATGGACACAGATCTAATAAGCTTTCTTTTTTTTCCCACATTTCTCGACCTGTGAAAAATCAGATAACAATTTGCACATGGAGATTACTAGGTCATCGATTGTCCAAACAAAGACTTCCGGAATAATAATTTGTGACAGACGACTGGCTTTATCTTGTTTCTTCAGCAATTATTTTCGCTATGCCAAAATGTTTTACTTTTGGCGTCACCTCCACAAATGTTGACCAAACTATCTAATCTGTGTAAACAACTATCGGTTCAATCAAACGCAGCGTTTTTTCTTTGTCTCCACAAAAATACTTTCCTGATTATTAATATCAAGTGTTGCTCCAGCATTGCTTATACTACTGATTGTAGCAAATTAATCTGACAGCACAAATAGCTTGATAGTAAACAGTTCGCACCAGTGCACGTTATAAAGAATACGACGGTTTTTCAAAAACAATTTCTCGTCATCTTTCCTGTGCATGTGTTCGTTCCTCCCGTTCGCACGCACATCCTGCGGAGTCGGTACAACCAAGGAGGTTCACGTTTGATGGGCAGAGGACATGAAAGATCTCCTGACGTGCCCTGTTTACGGAATTAAGCTGGTGTTGAGACCAGTCGCTTGGGAACACACTAGAACCAAGGACTTCTTGCTAGAACACACGCCAAAGGAAAAAAAAACGACCGTCCCAAAAATGCGAGGGTCTATACACCCACTATGACAGGAACATGTATTCTCTACAGACGACGAAGGCCGTCCACTTTTCCTATTAGATATTTGCTGTGTTTTGCTGACAATTATTAGGATCATTACCAAAGATATAACGCCTAAAGGAGAAAAAAATGTCCCAAAAAATATGAGGGCCTGTAGACCCACCATGACAGGAACATCTATTCTCTACAGACGACGAAGGCCGTCCACTTTTCCTATGAGATATTTGCCGAGTTTTGCTGACAATCATTAGGATCATTACCAAAGATCTAACGAGCTCTGGTGGGATCACAGCGTCTCTGAGGACAGGACATCACCGCGTTGTTGACACAATGTTTGCCGCGACCCTAGAACCACGCAGACCTTTTAAAATTCAAATCAGCTTACACAATACAATATTTCATACATAACCGTCATACCGTCACTTATTTATTATATAGCTTTACACGTGGATTTTTTTTTTATGAAAAAAGTTTGATCTCCAATATCTGTACCATATCTGTATATACACATTGGCAATGATAACGGTACGTGTATAAGGAATGCAACCCGTTTTAGATTCAAGCCTTCTCTTGCTTCATACAACATACATAACCCTCACAATATACACTAGTAGTATTAACTTATTCACTTATTCAATTGTTGTATTGCTAGAATAACTGTGCAGATGATCTTTTCAATAGAAAGTTTTTTCTCAAGTATTTATATCATCCATAAATTTTTCTATACAGGGACTTATAGAGCACATAGCCATCACAATATGTGATTGTCAATGATTGTCAGTGATATTCATTGTCTATATTGTCCTATTGTTACAGCTGTACAGATCTTTATAATTATAACTTTGATCTTCCCCAGTATCTATACCATCTATCTATACAGGAAAAGGAAATAAGGGATGGAGACCCACCCAGTTTCAATCTCCTCTCTTTCATAAACAAATGGATTAAAAGGGGCGAAATTTTGTCTACATGAATCACGTAATGTAATCACTTATTACTAACACAGCCGTATTATTTTCTTTGGTCAAACGTTTCGTCTACCCTTTTTCCATCGTTTGAATATGTGCTAGTGCTATTTGAAGTGATTTTCTACTTCTATATTTTCATCTATGTATCCTAACCTGTGTCAGTGCAATTAAGGTTGCTATTTTATTTGAAAACACAAAAGGAAACTTAAACGTTATATTCTGTATCCTATGATACCATGTCAAGTAATAGTTCATATACTGATACTTGACTGTATCAAGAATGCCTTTTCAGTAGTACATAAAGTAAAAATATTGGGATCCATGCAACCGAAATGCGTATGGGTTGGTCATAAAAAATGGACACTACACATGTAAGGAATGGGTGTGACAGTCAGAGTTTTTTTCTGTGAATACCAGCTCCCCTCCGAATGTCCAAAACTTCCCCTTTCCCAAATTGGAGAGGTAGTGACGCCCTATGTACAAATACTGGAAACACACACACACACACACACATGCGATATCTATAACTGTTGCACTCATTGCTATGTTCAACAACTTAGATATACTAGTATATGATATCAGAAGTTTCTACCTTTCAGAAACATCGACGCGTCTTTTATTATAAGCTCAGTTCCCGACACCTTTAAAACTTCAGTCCAGCCATAATATAAGACACCATACGTAGTCGTATCATTAGGTTTGTGTACCTAACTTTATGGGTCGTTCCCAAGGAGATTTAAAACAATCTAGCGATACCAGGTCGCCACAAAAGCCGGCCGCCGGTCCGCCGCTGGCCGCCCCAGGGTTCCGGGACATCCCGCCGAGCGCACGGTGTACCTGTGGCGACAAAATATCGTCAACCTGAACAGGTAAAGCCAGGACAGGTGGACTAGGACTGCGGCAAACACTTACCTTATCCAGAACATTTCTTCTTCACTTATTCGCATATCGCATATTCGTGCTTATATGAAACCTGCATTTCTCCTGCAGTCTCTAGTGTCACTGACTGAGGGAAGGTAGTGGATGCTACTTGAAACGTCTGACCGTTTCCAAAATCATATCCAGTTGCTTGAGTACTAGTAACTGTTTTTTGGCGTATCTTATTACCTGGATGTCTAACCTCACCGACGCGTTTCTTCTTCAGTTAAAAAAAAGCTTCAGATGTGTATTACATGATCTTTTACCACGAAATTGTAATTATTATTTGAATATTTCCCATTGGAGGAGCGAAACACTAACAGTGCGTCTGGTTATTATATTTTTCTTATCAATATTTGATAGCCGCTTGCTGAGTTCCCGCCATGTCGTCTATGTAAGGCATTGTTGATTATAATACCGTAAATAGCGGGGACGTCCTTGGTGAAATGGCAAATAATAGAAAACCGTTTCCCCGGCTCTTGTAACGGGTTTAACCAAATTTCTGGAACGCTAAACCGTTTCGTCGCCAATTTCTTGGTTTACATATTTGGTGTGGCTGGTGACAAACCCCGGGGAGAGTTGTTTTATAGCCCGTGCACGTTACCGAGCGTGTGTGAAGGTTAACTACGGGGCCAGGCGGGACATGGCGGGGAGGGGTCCGCCAGGGTCAACGGCAAAAATAAACACGTGACGAATAATCTGCTACTTTTACTTCTGGTCGTCGATAGACCGTCGGTGGAAAAGTTTCAAGCGAGGAGAGAAAAGTTTTCGTTAGTTTTATGGGTTCAAGTAAAAACTTTTAGACAATTTATATGCAAATACATATACACATATACAAGTCTTACTTCGATGAAGGTTAGACATCTAGGTAATGAGATATACAAAGAATTGTTATTCAAGCAACTGGATACATTTTAAAAATTATTAAGTCGTTTGAGTAACAATTCCTTGTGTAGAGGGTTACTAGTACTTCTTAATTTCAAGTGCCTAAAGTTTAATTCAACTTTTCATGTATACTGTACTTTCCATTGTGGGGGAGTTGTACATTGTATTCAATTCTGGGCGTAATAACTAAGACACAATCACCATGACCTGTACTTAGCAGTTACCTTGCATAAACGAACAAGTTGAAGTTCAAACAACAAAGATCTTTCATTGAATCATTCACCCATCCATTCAATGATGCATTGACTGTTGGGCTATGTTAAATCCATAAAATCTACCATATGCAGTATAAAACTAAGTATCAAGAGGTTGTCTGCATATCTCATCAGGTCATCAGTTGTTTGTGTCAATCATGTTTACCCCCAATAAACACACACCTGAGCAGTCTGTAAACAAATTCACAGATAAGAACAACAGGGTGAGAGTATTAGTTCTCACCTCTCCCCACCGCAAGTAATTATTGAAATTGTTTTCGGAAGTATCAGACGAAGGGGAACAATAGGACCTGGGTGTGTGCACCTGCGTCCAGGGACTGACCACTTGTTCCTTTCGATTTCTTCGTTTGTTCTTGAACAATTACGTCCAATTTCTTGACGGGAACTTCTCAAAGACATAATGAGCTCCGGAAGTGTAATTCGTTTATCAGTCTCGTTTCATCAGAAAATCGCACTTTATTTGTCGCACCTGTAACTACCCCAACCGGTTTACCTAATTTTCCCCATTCTCCGCCAAAAACAACAATGGTTTTTACCATTTCTTTGACTTTCACCAACAATCAGGTGAAATCCTATTGTTCTTTAACAAATAGCAGGGGCGAAAATGGTCCGTTTTTCTGTCGTGAGGGGAGATTTTGACAATGGAGGAGGGGTCTGTTTTCCTGCGGGAAAAGTCCAGGGAGGGTTTCACTCCATTCTGAGACATGCATAGAAACAATAACTCATCATCAGGTTCTCGGGCTGTGTTTACAGGCTCTTCACACCTCTGCGCTAATTGGGCAATAATTAGGTCTAGCACTGCAGTCAACCAACGAAAACACACCTAACAAAAACCACAAATAGCGGAGTTCATCAGTCAAAGAAAACCTACACAATTGTAGATTCTCTAATTTGCAAAACGAAACACGCGGTCTAATCTAGTTTAAGACTTCATCACATTATTTTGTGTCCGTAAAGCGCAGCTTGTCCTTGAAGGTGGACGAAAAAAGTCACTAGATTGTTTTCTTCCAGAAACTTTGATTGGCGTTCCAAAAGTACGTATGTACACTGTATAATAGAATGTAAAGAAAGGAGGTTTTACACAATGGGCCCACAGAGCTTAGTCAATAGAAGAGGGGGGCTCTGAATGGGAAACCCCGGAAATATTGAGTCGCTGCGTTGTCATAATTGCCTTTTCATTCACGCTGAATTTTCATGAGAATGGCCCGGATCGCACGTCCTGGTGCGGCGTGTCAGCGGGGACACCGTGTCGAAACGCCGCTGCAACATGTCGTCTGAAACGGACGGCTGGATTGTTGTGTAGCCTCCGTCAATAGTCGGTCAACTCTTGTTGTTTTCCCCCGGCCACAACTGTTGTGTTAGAACCAGGACACTTCTTCTGAGGAAACCAGCGTGTTTTTGTAGACTCTTAGGTGGAAAATGGAGAGAAAATGGTTGCTGTGTGTCTGAAGTTTGGAAGAAAAGGAGCTCAATATCGAAACATAAGGCAGGCGGGACGGGGAAATAGGCAATAGAATTAATAAATTCAGCCCCAGCCTATAATTATCACAGCATTTTGAGTGTACGCTTTTTGGGCTCGATGATTGCAAATGCAGCTTTCCCCGAGCACAAAAACATCAAAGACACACAAAGTCGTGTCGCCATGTGCTGTATCCATCTCTTTTTCCCGTCGCCAGTTTCAGTGAGTTCGGAGAAGGCTTAAAACACGTCTCGGCGTGGAAAAGCAAATATTTGAATTGGTGTTCGCGGGTTGCAGTCCTTTATTTCTATCAGTAAACTCTGTTGTCGCTGTTGGAACCCCGAGAATCCGATTTTCCTGCACCAATTAACGTTTGAAAGACGGCCAATCTCGTCAAGTTTGTTTCTACACTTTGGCTGTGTTGGAATACACAACAAGCGGGAGAAGTTGCTCATTTATGGAAATCTGTTGGTGTTTTTCGTCCCCCAGGAGACTCCTAGTGGGCTCCATACGGTCATAACAACTAACTATGCGTTTCTTTTCAATCTGATGGATGGCTTTCTAAATCGTCTTGATTCCAAACTATAAGAGTGGTTCCGCTTTGTCCAAGTTTATGTACAATTATGCAATCACCATTCTTCAAACAAACCGGAGAATTTCTAGTGATGTCTATCTAGAGAGCGCAACGAACGCGTAAAAAACGCCTGCCTTTCCTAACAAACACCGAAACTGGAGCCAGTTATCATTTCTTTAGAATAGAAGTCTCCCTTGTAACGTAAAAATTTAAATCAAATGGATTTATTAGTTTTCCTTGCATCTGTGATGCTTTGTATATTCTAGGAAGTTAATTTTAAACCTCTTTTGTATATTCATGTACGCAAAATTAGCAAGCTATGGAAAAACGGTGCCAATTTTACCGGGCTAAACCAATGATATTTGGAATAATCTAAGTATATAGGAGTTTGCTCCTAGTCATAACGGTTATTTTATCTTGAAAGTTCATCTGTGTTAATTGGTAGAAGTCATTATGAAACAAGATTGAACTGCAGTTGCCAACACACAAAAAAATGACTTAGACTTGACAAAGACTGGAGTTGTACAGTCGAAAATTTGGGTGAGTCTAATTTTTTGTTTTGGCAATTGCAGTTCAATCTTGTTTCATAATAACGGTTATCTGTACATTTCTTAATATTTTCATATTTTCTCGTCTCTTGTTGAAACGGTTAAATAGTATACTTGGAAGGCCGTCTGTAGTCTGAGCATGCGCCTTGTGTCGATTTCACCTAATCCGCGTTTCGTGTCTGCCCCATGTTGGTTTTAATTAAGTCTGATCCGAAGTCAAACGCTGGAAATGGGAGCAAGATTCGAACCAGACAACACCCGCACACCTTGCACCCACTTTCGGCACTGCCGCGCACCCTGAACTTTATTAGAAGTCGCGTGCGAGGGACGCCCAAAAAAGCGCGCTTTCCCTTCAACCGGTTAATCAACACGAAGTGGATTAATAAACAGACGACTTCGTCAGACCTGCAGTATTTGGGCGGGCAGGCGTCCGTAAAAAACGAGAAAGCTTTGATTCTCCCACTTTCATCTGCTCCAATTTACAACTACAAAAACACCGCAGGAATTATATAAACTTACAACAGAAAGAAGTCCGCGTTGAAAAAACAACCCCCTTATTCCTTCCATTAAAAATGTTGAATGTGAAAGGTCAAAGTGGAACTAGGAGTTTCTGCTAGCCCGCCAAGGCGGATTTTTGTCACCTCTTATTTTATTTTTACACACGTCCTTCTGACCTGTGAGGTTCCTCCCTCCACCCCTACTACACACAGTCGTGACGCGCCTTGAAATCCGTTCCATTCTGTCCTTGACGTTTGCCAATATTTCTGGGTCTTTGAACCGACTCTAAAAAGGTCACACAACACAAGTCAGGAAAGACGAATGACTACATAGCTTACGCACTTGTCTTTTTTTCTAAACCGTCGCGAAAAACAACAACAATCGGGCCAAGTTTTTTGGTGACGATATCTTCTCCGTGACGCTCCAGGTGAGATGTGCTGACATGTGCGCTCATCCATTATCTTGTCAGGGGTGAGAATTTTGTACGATGTCTCTTCTTTGCACGTGGAGGACTAGAAAGGACGGGGAAACCTCTAGTGGGGATACGGGCTGGTTCTAAATATGGGCATGCAAAGGGGGAGCGCCCGAACGGCAGAAATAATTACGCTCAATCAAGTACAGATGGTCGGCCTGTGTTGTCAGGCGAGAAGCGCCCGCAATACTGACTGCACCACCACAATACTCATTCGAACAGATGTCTGTCCGTATGGGTATGAAGCCTTGCTTTAATATGTCAAAAACACATGAGAGATTCCACAAGCCGAACAAACGCCACAAATATCGCGTTTGTGTGAGACTTCAGACCAAACGGCTATTTTTAAAACTTCTGACGTCCAAGTGACTAATTTTACTCCATTGAACACATCTTTTATGCCTTTGTATACCTATATCCATTGTTCTAAAACTTCTGCCGGACGCATAGGAGAATATTTCTGATGAGAACGGCGACGTTTGTTGACTGCATGATGGATAGATGCGCTCTCCTGGGAGAAATCAGATGTATGTGATTCACATGTGTGACTCAAGTAAGAACTTTAATCTCCGCACGATAAGATAAATTCCTGAGTGAGCTCGCGGATTGACGAAATCATATCAACAACTGTGTGTGGGAGAGGGACGTTCAGGTGCCAATTTGTCACCCTATCTGTGAGTGAGAATCCTCCTGAAGTGGGTCTTGATTCCTGGGAATTTTGACGGAATTTTTGAGTAGATAATATTATGAGAGCCACCGCGCTCAGTTGGGAAGTGTTGTCGGGAGAAATAGTGTGTTTTCCCCGAGTTGAACTCTCCGTGCAGCCCCGGCTGTTGTTGTCCTCCAGGCGTGTAGTTAGATAGTGTAGAACAGCCCGTTCGCGCAGCTTTGGTTAAAATTGAAAACATTATAGAGGTCTCGCGCCGCGGCTGATGACAAAAACACGTCTTTTACGAGTCGTGGAGCGTGCTAATATTTCCGGGCTTTAGCGTAGCCTGGGTGCCATCCCCTACCGCGAGTCGGCGATAATTCCTCGGCCCGGGAAAGGCACACGCCCCGCCGACCCTGATTTGCACACTGGCTCTAATTATCTCCTCGCGCTCGTGAAAGATATTGAGTTTGGGGCAGCCTGGGGTTGGGCGGCGGATACAGTAGCGGACACAAAAAAAATCTATCGCTTTATGAACGCTAGCGTCTGGCACCCAGGCTAGCTTTAGCGTGGCCAACAGGATGGAACGAGCGCTGCACCCTATCCCACACAACCCACCCTGAGTCGGCCTGTACCCGACTTGTTGCTACACATCGCTCGTGGCCTCTGGGTCCTCTCGGCAACACATTTTTGACGTGTTCGCCGGTAGGCTAATTGAAATGTGCACTGGGGCGATCACAGTTGAATTAGGCGATCAAATACTGGCAGTGCGGCGGCGAACGTCGCTACGCAGGTATCCAGGTGTGTTATCCCACAAAATAGAGCGCCGAGCGTGGAGAAAATCGTAACAACGTTGGGAGAATCTGACGGAAGTACACAAACGCTCAGGAGTGACATTTCTTACATGCCTCTAACCATCGGAGTCAATCGTCTGGAAATAATGACAATAAATTTTCTATTGGCAGCTGTGTCCCTTTGATGTTTCACCGCAATACCGACAGTGCCCGGGTCGGCGGCCAGGTGTCTTCTCCGCCCGCCGGACCCAGGTTGAGCGGCGCGGCGCGGCTGTCCTCGGGGATATCGGGCTTGTCCCCGCGACAGGAGTTATGGCCACCCGGCGGGGACAACACGCCGTCGTGGTGCGACACTTGTTAAAGAGTTTGTACACCTTTTACCCGCCACCGTTTGGGCCTGACACTTGGTCGCCCCCAGCTACCTCACCCGGGGCCCTGCCGCACCTATTACCCGACTCCCTCTGGGAGGAGTGTGCGAGAGCACCACGGAACCTGGTCTTATCACACCTCTATCTTATCCTCCAACAGGGAAAATTGCCCCTTGTTTATTAATTACTTCGCTTCAAATAACGAAGCTTGCCGTGGCCCTGTCCGACCCCCAACTCTCCCTACAACCCATTTGAAGAGATTTCGGGGGAGGGGGGTCAATCGCACCCCTATTTCCTTGTGGAACAACCTGACTCCCTTTTTTCTTTGTACGGTTCTAAATTGCTCCTCCAGAGGATGGGGACGAAATTAGTACTCGTTTGTCGAGTTTTATCTTGCCTGGTGGAGTTATTTTCCTGACACCCACTTGCAGACGGCGCTATCGCAGCCGGCATGTCATCCCCTGTTACCTCGGCGGCTCGTCACGGGCCGGCCCCGTGTAGCGGCTTGTTTTATCGCGGCCCGTGTTAGTGCATACCCCGGCAGATGTTTTTGCAGTATTAGGTGGCGAGAATCACTCGCGGGGCCGTCGGCTGACTGGAAAGAATGCAAATACTGAAAAACGAAACGCGCAGCCCCAGTTATTCACGGGAGCTAATAACGCGAGAAATGCACGCTAAATGATTCTACTAAATGACTAGGTAATGAGTCGATACATCAATATGAATCCCTCTTGGGCCGGCGGGGCTGTATCTACACTCCGATCTTCCCACTAATTCATTTTACACCAAACAATAGCCAGGTTTTATCGCCAGGACGCTTTTACACGATCTGAGGAAACACTTTCTAGTCGTTATCTCTATACCCTTCATTGAGGGATGAAGGAACATGGAGGGTCGGTTGTAATGAGCCCGCCTGTCTGACCCCGCTGCCTACCGGCCTTTCTGCGGTCTGTGCCGCTCGCTAGGCCGTTTTTCCTGTCCTGCTGTATTCCCAACACAGGGCACACCGGCACGGGGATGTTTGGGTTCCTACAAGGCCACACGGTTCAGACTAGTATCGATGATCACCGCACGCGTTTTTGTGTACTCACGGCGATACAGAGCCCCCAGATCCGCGGAGACTGACGCGGTGTAACGGTGGTTTCTGCTCCGCTCCGCGACACAACTGACGTCGTGAGGAGCGGCTTGCTGTAGCATGTGGAACCCATATGTAGATGACAGTTATTCTAGCAACCCCAGTTTTCCACTAACATGGCAACACTTCACTTTTCCTCACTTTGTACGGCAAGACAAACATACTCCACACTTTTCTTTGGGCCCCTTTTCCAGCGCAAAGTTAATACACAGACATTATGTGTTTTGTGGAGCTGGCTTGAATGGCTTATTGAATAAATCTTCTGTTCATAGCAAGGCTTGCAAGCCCCGTGCCATTCTTTCTCTGGAATAATCCTTGCCATTGAACAAAGAAGCCTTTAGAAAGTATGGGCACAATAGAACGCATATCCCCAGCCCAGGACGGCTGCTAGGGACTGTCTTCTCAAGAGGAAAGAATGACACACTCAAGCAACTTTTTGCTGTTCTGAACAGGCCCAAGAATTCCTCGTAATTCTCTGTACAACACTGGTAATTCATGTGTGAAGAATGTCATCTCTATAGCCGCAACATCTTCAGTTTTTAAAGAGCCATGAACGGGCAACAGTTGGGACTTTTGTTTGGAGCGTTTGTGTGTGCAGATTAAACGGCGGCTTGAGCTGGTGGACACTTTATTTATACAGCAATTACAAGGGTAAAATAAACTGGCAAACACTCTTCAACAAGTCGTGTCGGCGTGCGAAGCGCCTGGTGGATTGGCGTGTCCACACTCGGGCTGTTTACTCTGCCTGCTGTTTGTGTCACCGTTCACACACAACTTGTCAAGTGGCCGGCAATTGACGACCAATTCCGAAGCGATTTTCGGGCGGCTATCTCCACACGATCGTTCCCTAGGCAAGCCGGCTAATTGTTTCACCCGAATCAATCCCGATCTGTATCGAGTTTTATGGTTGGCGGCCACAGATGTCCACGGGGAAGACACAAGCGAACGGTCCTCCCAACCCCGCCGGACCTGTGGCCTTCTCAGCGAGAAAACCAACTCCAGCCAAAAACCTGCTGGCTCGCTAAGAAAAGGAGACCAGGGGATAAGTAAATAGTCGGGCCAGGGGAGCCCAGGGGAAGCCTTTCTCTCTCTCTCGGGGCTCCAGACTCTTTTAGTCGGGCTCAGCAGGCTGACACACGCAGGGGTTGGGCACCCTGGTCTTAGCCATGGAGATAACACCTTTGTCTTACTATCTAATCTGCTTGTACACAGATTCCACAGTCTCCCTCCTCCTAACCTTCCCTCTCCAACTCTCAGCAGAAAACGCTTGGAGGTCTGAATACACGGGGTGACCTCCGGCTAGCCTTCACGGCTTCGGTTGCCAATCTTGATCACAGAGTAAGTACGGTAGCACAGAGCAGGCCGGGCCTGGGGTCGGGCGGATTGGGTGGCAAGATAGCCTGGCCACCGCCTCAAACGGTACGGTTTGGAGCCGTCCAGACATTTCCCCTGTAGTTTTACCAACTCACAAGGACTGAAAATACAACAGTATATATCTGCTTGGTCTTGATTTCTTTTTACCAAGATGAACCGAATATAATTGTTTGACATTTAGAGTAAGAAAAGCAACAGAATATATTGTACAAGTTCTAAACGTTTACTCAGACCCAGACGATTCAAAACATTGTAATGTCAGCTAAACAGGACCCAAGCTTGGTCTGTTTTCAGTCAGCTAGAATTAGTACATTTCCAATGTTGTCTCGGAAAAGGATATCAACAAATCCCCCTAGAACGAATGTTGGTCGTGTGATTTGGGTTTCTCCAGGACAGGCCTCGGGAGTGTGTCTCTGTGGGTTATGAGTACAAACCAGGACTAATGAACAATTTGTATCAAGTTTTCCCCGTCTGCGATCTCCCTTGGCCTCCTAACATGTGGTGTGGCCGCCGAAATCACAAACACTATTACTGGCCACTACAACCTTAACTGCTACTCATGTCTGTCTCTTCTTCCAGCTTTTCTGACAAAAAAAATCCCATAAATAAAAAAATTAACCCCAAACTCGTACTGTAGTTGTACATTCTTTCATCAAGTTGAAAATGAAAATTATAAATATGTATACACTTTGTGAAAGGAACTAGATATTTTACCATAAGCTATATGTCTGCACAAAGTCAGCGTGAAAAAAAAGGACATAACGTTTCGTTCCTGTAACATTATGAAACTTTCCCTACAGTATACTATACTTTAGTTCAGCTCTCTCTACTCTAGTCAGGAGTGTTGTGTACTTGTTGTTGAAATGAGCAGCACCAGATAAAAGCCAGGAACGGTGGAACTCAGTACGGGGGAGAACTCTGTGACCTGCCGTCTGCGCACTCCACTGACCCCAACACTCACTACAATGTTTTGTCTAAAAATGCACGCCCTGTGCTCTTGTCTTCCCTATAATCATTTCTCCACAAGTTCCCAGCGAGAACACCCCGCCAAAATGTGCCCTATGAATCATCATAACCGTAACTCTCCCCAAGTGTACTTTGAATTTGAACTACTAAATGTTTTTGTGGTCCAAATCGTGTGTGTGGTTTGAAATAAAAAATGTCGGACTGTAAAAAGAGAGCCCAGGTAGACAGTGATTTGGTTACCTTTACGATTGGATTATGATCCCCTGTGACACCAATAGAATTGATAACCCAATAACAGTGACAACATGTATCGTTGGATGAGCCCTTTACGCGTTAGATGGACTAACTAAATCTCTCTAAAGGACTCGAAATCCCAGATTTTAGACGACAAGGATTAACGGGCGTTTCCACCGCCATGACACTTAATTACACCGGCAGTTGCAGCGTTATGAATATTGTATTAACTCTTACACAAAACACAGAACAGAAAGAGCAAAGGAGCCATTTTTCTTCCAAATTTTACACAACTTTAATCTGGCCTGCACGTGTGCGGATGAATAAAGAAAAACAATTTGTGTAGGAACGACAAATACAGGCAAATACCGGAGAACTCAACTAGTACAAAATTTCAACTGAGCACGTACTTCTCTCAACACGTTCATTAGAATGGGAATGGCACTTAATAAATAAATAAACAAAACATAAAATCATCAAAATGTTAGGCAACAGAGAACAAGTTCGACAACAAGTTTACGTTCTTATATACAAGCTTGAGACGGTCTAGAAAGTTGGGCTTCGAAAACTTTCAGCTTTCTTTTAGTGATTTCAGTTCTGTGACTAACATGTTGTTTGACTGAGAATGTCTGTTATTCTACCATCCACTGTCTGGAGATTGTGTACTATTTTTCCACTCACGAGTCTACATTACTTATGGTACAGACGTTCAAAACTCAAGGCTGAACTATGAACAATATATATTGAATTTTTTACACATGTCGCGACGTAAAAAATAGAGTTAAAAGTCAATATTTTACAATAAATATCATGATATCTCTCGTGAGGATCTCTCTACTTAGTTCATAACTCAGCGACTACATCAGCCCTAGTGAGGGGCTATATGGCGGCGTACTAGACTATTTCCTACGATGTCGCTTAAAATTGGAATGCTTTTTGTTCAGAAATATGAGATTATTCCTTCACAGAGTTCTTGCAATACAATAGTGGGAAAGACACCTTTCACTGTTCGCGTTTAAGAAGTCTAAAACCTCACACTTTTTAGCGAATGACTCGCACTAGACAAAATCGGAGCATTATTTCTGCTACACAAGCAAAGGTTGGTTTAGAAACTAAAAGCGAGGTATGTCGACAAAAAATAACAACAGAGAGCACCTTCTCCGAAAAACGATATCTTTCTAGTATACATCCTCTGTACAAAATATTGCTTTCAATTCTTTTACTCTATAATGTGGCACATTTGACGCGAGGAACTGGCTACAACCAGACCTTTCGCTTGGATTGTTCCGACTATGAAAACCATAACAGACGACACATGGCAAAGTATGATTTTATGCAAGACGAACTCGTCTAGTTTTCATGACCAGTCTTGTCTGGGATTGAGAAAGTGGGATGTCAGAGTCTCTGGCCTAGTCAGAAATGCCCAATACCGCTGGCTACAGGGGTAGTGGTTAAGTGGACAGGACTTACGCACGAAGAGATCGGCGAATGTTCGTTGGAAGGCGGGGTGGGCATCCCTCCGGTGGACTGGCACACGTACCACTCGCTGAGGTTGGTGGCGTGTGTTGGGGTCGGCGCGAGGGTGGCCGACGGCGGGAGAGGGTGCTGCGAGATCCGCGGCAAGTCCCGGTGCGTCTCGGAGCTCGTGGAGGACGGGCTCCCGAAACTCTCGTCGTCCGGCGTTGGAGAAGTTTTCCCGTGAACCTTCATGTGTTTCCGTAGCGAACTGGGGTGCGTGTAGCTCTTGTCACACCCGCGGACCTTGCAGTTGTAGGGCTTGTCCGAAGTGTGGACGTGCGAGTGCTTCTTCCGATCGCTGCTGTTCGCGAACCGCCGGTCGCATCCCTCGAACTCGCACTTAAACGGTTTTTCACCTGCAGGAAACAACAAGATAAATATGCGGCCATGAAAAATCAATAAGACAACGGGGAAGCGTTGATCGGTTGATGATTTCAGTCATTTGTTACGGAGACAAACCGCTCCGTGCCCACAAACCTGAATTTCGGGTGGAGGGAGCGACGCCTCTGATTGTCTCATTCATACAGATACAAAAGGTCATTGTAGATCAGCTAATATTCAGACATAACACATCCACAAAGTGTATTGTAAAGTAAGGACGTTTCAAGCACACTTGTGGAAGTTTGGAAAGCGCTCAAAAAAGCTGCGGGGTTCCCAACCAAATTTTGGTTGCCACGCTCCCAACTCGGCAAGGTGCAAAGAGGCGCTACCAGACTAGCGGAAGTGTAAAAGTGTTAGAGGGTATCAGAATATGGCGATAAAACTTGTGAAATTTCTCATGTGAGACCGTTTGCTGGCGCAATCAAGAGATATCGGCGGCTAGGGACTACTGGTCAAAGTTGATCCCCGTTTCCTCAATTAACGGACATATCAAAACACAGGCGACACGCACAGAATGGTGGCCGAAATTCGGTGTAAACGACTCCCGCGCCAGAAACAACGGTTAGACCACAAACTGTTTCCTCTTTGAAGTCAGGGAACACACACTTCCATGTCTGGGGTGCAGACAACATACACATCTCGACTTGTACTGTGTCCGTTCTACAATACACATGCAACATCACACACGGACTGGGCCTTTTGTAAAGTCGGCTAAATAGGGAAGCAACAAGGCGCGCGGCCAAGTGACAAACAGGGTAAACAGATGGTCAACACTTCTAGTGTCTGGATTTATTTGCCACCCAATCCTTTCTCTTGTAAGCAAAGCACTTGAAGCAGATAAGGAACACCGAAAACAAATATACAAACACTCGTAGGCCAGTATATTAGAGACATTTAGATAGTGTTTAGCAATGAGAGCCCCTGTACAAGCGGGGTCTACTAGTGAAGGAAGGACGAAGTTGTACCGACCTGTATGTGTTCTCTTGTGTATCTTGAGGTTTTCGGACCTAGCGAAGAGCTTGCCACAGCCTGGGAAGGGGCATGGGAAGGGCTTCTCTCCTGTGTGGACCCGTATGTGGTTGACCAGTTTGTACTTGGCCTTGAAGGCCCTGCCGTCCCTGGGACAGTCCTTCCAGAAGCAGGCATGGTTGGTGCACTCGGGCCCGCCGACATGCTCCACCGTCACATGGGTGACGATCTCGTGCATGGTGGAGAAGGACTTGTTGCAGGGCTTCTTGGGCTCGGGCTGGTCGGGGTCTATCCAGAGACAGGACAGCTCCTGCTTGATGGGCTGCCTCATGTAGCGGAAGAAGGCTGCAGGGCCGTGCGGCGGCATGTTCATGGGCGCCATGTGATGGTTGAGCTGGTTGGTCATGAGGTGGTCGCGACGCGGACTCGACACTTGGTTGAAGCCGTAGCCGTCGCCTGGCAGACTGAGCCCGTTGACGTGGTGCGCGTTCTGTGGATGGTGGGCGGCTGCCTGCTCGTGGAAGCCCGGAAACATGAGGTGGGAGCTGTCGGCGTGCCCGTGGCTGTGGAAGTTGCCCGAAGTTGGCACGAACATCCCGGAGCTGGCGGTGTTGTGGTCGTGCGTCAGAGACCCCGGCAGCGGCACCGTCCCGGCCAGATGCTCGCGTCGGAGAAGGAAGTCCCTGCTGGCGGTGAAGGCCTGCGCTGCAGCCGTCGGGTAGCCCGAGACCGGCCCGTGGTGGTGAGCGTGACTGTACCCGTTGGTCGGCGAGCTGAAGTTGGCTTGGCTGCTGGGGATCTCGCTCATGGGATGCGGCGGACTGAGTTTCAGGGCACCCATGTGGTGGGAATTGTCCCTGCTGAATGGACCGAGACTCATGCTGCCGGCCTCCACACTTCCCTCACTGGAATGATGCGTATGTGGCGCTAATCCGAAACTTGTGACTCCATTGATATTTTGATGATGTCCAACGTCGACAAACCGCAGCGCCGGGCCGTGCTTGACAAAGCTGTGATCCATAATTTGGGCCGGCAATGCCTCCGCACTCATGACGCTCCCGCCGCTTCTATTTGCAAATGAACGCAGAGGCAGGAAGACAGAGAAAAGTGCTCTCCGTTTGCATGCAAACACCACCTTGTTAGACGCCCAGCATGGGACCCGGGCCCACTCGGGGGGTAATTACTCTGCCCGTTGATTGGTTCTCGTCGCTGTGATTGACAGCTCCGCGGGACGACAGCCAATGGAGAACAACACCACCCTTCCGCGCATGCGCCGAGAACATATTGGCATAAAATATGTCTGTGGTGTGTACCCCTGCCGAGATTGCTTGTTTCTCAATGATCGGTTGCGTGTATTTCCTAAGGTATCCTTCTGAGTTCGGCAATGTGGTATCACCCATGGTCCCCAACCACAACGCTTAGTCACTGACACATTACGTGCATACGAGACCCGAAAGACACTGAATACACATTTTGCCAGTACTGTCGTTTGGTTGTCTGGAAAAGTTTTGACTTCCAGACTGTTTGTTTATGACTTACGCGAGCCTCGTTCACACGTAATCGCCAAGCGTGTGCACCAAACCGCCCATCGCAAGGATGTCCCCTCTTCCGTCATGTGTTTCACGCCTCGCACATGACACACATCGGAAGTACCACCAACTTTTCCCTCGAGAAACGACGTTCTTCACCCCAGTAGAAACATTTCCCTCCCCTTACCCACCCAAAAAAGACTTGTGCTTCTTCAACCGTGAAAGAAAAAAAACACTCCAGGGCGAAATCCAATTCATTACAGATGAAAAGAACACATTGTCTCATGACAATAGAACAGGGTGTCATCTTTTGCCCCTATGAATGATTACGTACGACAACATAAGCCCGGGTCAGCAGAGTTTCTGCCGAAACTTTACGCGTCCCAATAATCGCCAAAAGATGGCCGACCTTCCTGCGTGTCTAATTGGAGCCGCCGTGCCCTTTGAAGACCCCGCTCGGACCAAAATGTCCCAATTCTCCTTATGGAGGGGGAGAAGTCCGCTGAAACCCGGAAAGGATGGGAGAGGGGTAGAAGAAGGGGGCACGGGGAAACAGTGTCATTCGGAAGACCTCATAGTGAGAGAACAATCGCCGGCTCTGATTAGTGGCGAGATAAGACGATAACCTCTCCCCGAAAATGTCACATTGCGCGAGGAAACCGTCGGGAGTTTTCGGAACGCTTCGGAACGACGTAACCTTCGTTTTCTCCCCGACATCCTTGAAAACAAGTGTACAAGTACTTGGGAAGGTGTGGGGAGGATTGGGTCTCCTTTATTTCTGCTGTAAGAAAATGTATTCAGGAAAAAAAGACGACGTCCACACCTGGGCTGTTGACTAGCCCGCAGGGGGTATTTACTCACCAACTCAATAAGAACTAATTAATAGCTGTGCAAGCGAAGATGTAACACGTCAAAACGATGCGAGATAAGATAAACAAAGCAGGGCCCTAGCTAAACCAACCTGCCACTAAATGGATGTAAAACACGAACGCTGGCGGTATGAAAACAAACACCGTGCCTGGCCGTAAATTGGTGTGGATGTAATGATTAGGACGTCGAGTATGTTGTTTTGTTTTTAGTCAAGGCTGACCAGGTGTAGACACACGGTATGGGCGGAGCAGCCGTCACGACGGCGGGGTCGCTACCAGGGAGGACCCGGGCAGCCGAACAATGTGCTATCGCCAAATCCGTCATCGTGTGCGCCCCCCTTCTGCGGGCTAACTCGTAGGGCGGTTTTTCGCAGCACGGAGTTTTGTAAACATGGCCCGAACTCAGTCAAAACACGAGGCGAAAACTTTCAGTAAAAGGCCGATATTTTCTCTCCCTCTCTCCCACCCCGTTTCGCTTGATGGAAGTTCCAGCACATATGGCGACCTTATTGTCCCACACGCACGGCTCCAACACTTGGCGTGTCTGCCAAATGTCCCAGTGCTCAGGACTTGCGCCCAATCCAATACCTTCTCCACGATAAAAACATAACAAAGAGGAAAACACGACGAAAATCGTGAGAAAATTAGACACGACACACGCACTGCCAGAAAGGAGCACAGGCCTGGTTCTTCCCCGCGGTTTTTATCGGGCTAAACATGCGCGAAGTGTGTTGAGCGCGCGCCACTAGATCCGATCCAGATCCCCCTTCTCCAACAATTACCAACAAGCTTCTCCGACCTTCTGCTCTCTACATTCGGCTTTTCTGGACAACTTCAACACAATTCAGCTACCTCTCGCCATCCTTTTTTCTAGTCATTTTACGACATAGATCAAAAAGCAAGATTTAACAATGACTTGCATTGTTACACATCGTCTAAAAACTGGATGAAAACCAGATTGAGTGGAGCCGGTGTATCAGAGCTGCCAGCTGGCTGTAGATCAAAATACTTCGATTTCTTCCAACTTCTTTACGACCTAACAGACGCGCGCGAACCAAACGTAAAAATGAGCGGGAAACTAGACAAAGTTGCTGTATTAAACTTTACCATTGCCCCTTGTGCCAGTGTAACTTTTGCAGTCCTACTTTTAAGTACTTAGAACCATCTGAAACTTGGTAGAACACCTCCGTAAAGTACTATAAATAAAGGTTAGAACTATTTGGAGTGGTCTTTCTTCGCCCCAATAACCCTGCGCTGTTTGAAGTAGAAGCCTGATGTACGAGTGAACTACGCCGGCATGAGTTCGCTCGTGACTACAGCCTGGTTATGATTTTCTCGGCGCGCCTTTTATTCCTCCTTGTCTCCAGCGCTTCCATTTCTTGCGTCTGAGTTCTGTAGTCGCGAGTTTGTAAGGCTGATTGCTAAAGTCTGTTGCTTGTTTGTTCGTCCGTCTTCTCGGAAAAAAATATATAGTCAAGGGAATTTCAGACTCCGTTGCATTCCTTAATTCCAAAGGATTGGTTCCTTGTATTCCAGACCGCGAGGAGCAAGCTTTGGGATTACGGCAGTCACCAGAGAACCAGTTCCTTGGACAACGTCGTCCGCGCTGTGTTTGATTAAGACTTCTGAAGACGCCACGGCGAAACGTCTCAGATGGACTTAAGTGGTAAGACTATTAACATCTTCTCTCAGTGTGTAGGTTAGCGGTTCAGGTAGGCTGAACAACTAAACATGATGTATGCTGGCCGCAAAGGGCCAAGAGGACTGGCCAGTCCTGGTACCAATTAGACGGCCACTACTTCCACATACAACAGGTGCAGCTAGTCGTCACCTAACAAGTAACGCACTGTGGAAACCAACCGTAACCACCGACCGTACATAATACTGGGGGTTGACATTGGCCTTAGGAAGGCAGCTCTCTGAGAAACCGTGCTCTGTTCGCCCTGGACCAGCGGCACAGGCTAGCCGCTGTTTGAAACCTAAGCCTGGCTGTTACGTTAGGGTTTAAGTTTGTATTTCACTGGACTTAGGATTCAGCGGAAGTTAAAGTACAGAACACAGCGCTTGTGAAGGTTGGCGACTGTTAAATTCGCTTCTGTATCACAGACATACCCGTTTCTTCTGTACCCCACATGTACAGATGTTGTAATTATATTCTTGTAATCTATCCATAGTAAAGTAGAAATAAGCAAAAGTTTAGCTCACTAGTATAGCTCATGCAGTGAAATATGATAATAGAAATATGGCCTTCAAAAAAATAAATTTGTACACGATTTAACCTTCTCCCTGCTGCCTAACGCTGTAACCAATAGAGCATTGGTAGCCAAACGGTTACTTCGGTCTGCTAAAGGTTAAGTTATTGAAAGATAAGAAGAAAAACACGTGCTCTTTTTCTAAGAAAAAGGGATTACAGAGAACAGTGTACGCCTGTGCGCGTGTGGGAGGGTACAGTCCATCCCTCGTCGCCCCTCGCCGATCTCCGTGTCAGGATAACAAAACTGTTGCTCTAAAACCTCTCCAACCCGCTACTTGCCGAGGCAACATGTCTGGCCCTGTGTCAAGTTCGCGTTTCTCAGACTCACGGCGGACGGACGGATTTATTTTCACGGACAACAAACAACCAACACTGACAAAACCAAAACGTCACGCAGAAAAGAAATGACGTATGAAAAAATTATGCTAGCTGCAGTGTTAGAGGCCGTCGCTGGGGGCGCATTGCTCATGACCTTGTGAGTCTGAAGACCAGGGAGTCTGGGAATAATGATTAACCATATTAAAGGCAATAGCCTGCCTAACAGACCAACTACAGTTCTACTCTCCACAGGGATATAATTCCGCCGCTTGTAGAGAACGAGATGGCGGTCTCGGCTCGGGAAAAGAAGTGAAGAATTCAAGAAATGCCTCGCGTTATAACCCAAGCAGAGGTTGGAGGGGAAGATTGTGACCGTCCTTCTTTACATCGTTATCTGACAGTCGGTCCATCCTCGCCTCTACCAGGCTTCAGGGGCGACTAGAAAGAGTAGAAATTGGCCTAATACTATAGACAGAAGACATGCCAGGGGAATTTGTCCGCTATTAAAAATAAATAATCAGCTTGCCTCTCCCCTGGCATGATTTGTCTATTTGGCCAATTTCTATTCTTTCCAGCCGCTTCTGAAGCCTGGTAGAGGCTACGTCCATCTAACTGTGAGAAAGCGTTTGTCAGAAAACCGAAGGTCGCAACATTTACCATCCTACCCCTGTTTCGTAGCCGAAACCTCCGCTAGTAGTAATTTCCTGTGCGGTGGAGAAGGTGTGTTCGCGGGACCCCCGACCAGCTCCCCGACAATAGCGACATGAGATCGCAGCGTGACGCGTAATCATTTTATGATGGGGCCGTGACAGGTCCTGACGCCGTGCACCCGAGGCACCGGGGGCTGGAAGATGGGTTTCGGCGGGGAGCAGGGCTCACGCTGCGGGGGCAATATTGCTCCTGCTGGCGGCGAAACGGGCGACGTCATACACACGGCCTTGGGATGGATATTAGTAGTCTCTACCAGACTCCTTGGGCTGCTAAAATATACCAAACATTGGCCAAATAGAGTGAATAATCTAGAGGAGTTAGCGGCCATAAAGGTACAAATAGACACATTACGAGTCTGGTTGGCGTTTTTTTTTTCTTTTCACACACTCCACACGCTGACAGGTATCTTACTATACTATTCACGGACGACCTTGGACCTCGGTGTAATGTCACTCCCTTCTCACGCACAAGCTGTAGCCTCGATAACAGACTCGTCGGGAACTACCAGAACATTGGAGCAATCGTAGCCTGGGTACCATCCGGATTTTTGCTCCGCAACGCTCGAAAAAATCACGAAAATGATTTTTTCGAGCGTTGCGGAGCGAAAATCTGGATGGTACCCAGGCTAGAGCAATCATAAAACAGTAATTATCAGCGAAAAGAGACGGCAATATCATAATATTATCATCTTTATTGGCATAATTGTTGTGACTTATACTAGTAGCATGTATATAAAGCTATAAGTACAGTATATCTGAGAAAAACATTGAAGTAATATTTCTAATAACCTAATTTTCTGCATGGAGTACAGAGCTGCTTCTTCTAGTCTACATCACAAGGCCCGTCGAGAAGCCTGCTGTGGAGACTACCTATGCACAAAGTGGGGGATGCCGTCTAGACAGATAGTTATCGCACGGACTTCTTCCGTGTTTGTCACTGATGTTCATCATTTTCCTTCATCAGTCATCAAGAAACTCAACTCAAAGTAAAGGTCATCATACGGTCAAGGGTTGGCTGAAGACGTCATAGTTTCAGTAAGTGTCTTATTCAGTACATCCACTCTCAGGTAGTTCATTACTTAATAATAATAATATAATTGAATACAGTACTTTTGTAGATCGTTCAATGCCATGTGATGGGTTTTATGTGTTTTTCCTGTGCTCGTCGCCAAGGCTAGCCCTTTGTAATAGTTTCCGCCTATCTTTGGCATCCTTCTCTGTATAACGCCACAGCCGATTCAACGGACAGATAAACTGGATTGTGTCCATATAAGAAGATGGACCGTGAATCTGTAGGATCAGATGAGGCATGATGAGTTGCTTGAACATTGCAGTTTTAAGTTTTAAAAAGACGTGTCTTCGCCCGCTTTGGCCTTGTACTGACGTTCAAAGACCAACGGAGTCATACTGCCAGCGACGCACTGTTCTACTAGCCTCTATCAGGCTTCAGAAGCGGCTGCAAAAAGTAGAAATTGACAGATAAAATGGGAGTTGGCCCGCTAAAGGAGCACAGTTCGGAACCGGAAAACTGTACTCCTTCAGCGATCCTCTGGCGTGTTATCTTTCAATTTGGCCAATTTTTACTTATTCCAGCCGTTTCTGAAGCCTATTATAGGTTAATGTTTTACGACTCATACTTGAGTACTTTGGTAGTAGGGCCTAGAGGGGGAGGGACACCAAAATTTATCATCCAGAATAACTTGAATTAGTTTCAATACGTTTCTACAGAATAGTAGAGTGTAAAGGATGCTCGACTTTTCTTTTCGCTCCAATGGTATATACAGGAGTGAGAAGGTTCGGGTTTACGTGGTTTGCGTGAACGTTATTATTTTTATTCATACACATATACAAGACTTGGTGGTGCCGCACTCAAGTGGAAAGCACTTATGTTTACGGCACCACGAAATTAATGCATATAATAAAGAAAAAAACAACGTTATTTCCGTTGCCGTTGAATGAACTTCAGGAGCACGTCGGCAGAACGCAGTTACTGCGCCTGCGCAAAACTCCCCTTTTTTACGGTTTTCGTTGGATTTTTGGTCAACGTTGCATTAAGTTTGCCTGTTGCAGAAGATATCTTTTACGACAGAACATTTGGAAACTACAGATGGGATGTTAACCTTATATGCGCAAATACGACGTTATATGAGACGTTCTGCCGAAGTGATATACACAATACATTATCGGTTTCGCACATGCGGTACGTTCTGTCGGTCGACGTGCTAACTTCAGGGACCTTGAAAGCCACGTGCACAATGTGTAGCTAGAGAAACAACAACAAGAAACAGAGGATCACGATATACCATAGTAGATCATAGTATGCAGGCCAGGTGTGCTGATCTTCTCATCCCTACCCGCTGCGTACGGACGAATGAGAAGGCACCATGAGAGATGTACTTTCTCACGATCCACAGAAAAAATATCGCTTTTTCACTCCTAACGCGTGCTGGCTTCATTTCCGTTTTTTGAAGCACCGGTACTCAATTTCCTCTCGCCATCTCCGTTCTATAGAAAAGGCTCCCGTTTGTTAAACAGTAAATCGGCAGCGCTTTGATCGAACCCCGCTTCTTTTGTTACCCGGTAGATATTGCAATTTCTACCGCAAACACGACTATGTGGCAACCCGCCTAGTCACTCGGTGATCGGTGATGGTTTCGAGGAGAAAATATTAATTGCGTGGTCGAAACAACATCGTAACAAACAAAACATCATGTACAAGATTAAACCTCTTGTTGCAAATTGCTACATGTGTTACTCCGTTGGCAAATGACCTATCTGTATACTTGATGGAAATGTCACAAATGAAAATAAAACTTTCTGGTGTCATTGTTACGCTTGCTTATAGCAACAATTTATACAACTACAACTTAATACTAGTAGTACAATTAACGCCTTGCTTGTCTACTTGGTAAGATAAAACTTTGTGTCTGATTCAAGTTCATTCAAGTTCACTATAACCCCCAATAACCTCCTTGGTACTGTAACGTTACAGTACTATCACACTTGTTCCGTATACAGTACAAGTCTTATTTGGCACTTTGTATCCGTTCAGTTCCTGGAAAAAAAGGCCATTTGCATCTTCTTGGCAACACTTATATGGTTATACAACCTTGAATGTTATTTTGCGGGGGCTTGGTATCGTGACTATCGTCACATGCACCAAGGGCGTCCTTTGTGATTACTCTGCAAACAGAGGTTTGAGTTTTGGGTTATTTTGGGCATGTTTTTAGGCTTGTTTATCGGGGTTTCTTTTTTGCACTGGATTATTTTCACCCCCCAAAAAGCCCAGTGATTTTTACCCCCCCCCCACAAAAAAAATCTGAGTGCAAAAAAGAAACCCCGATAAAATGCCTAAAAAATAACCCCAAACCCAAACCTCTGCTTGGATCATCAGATCACCCTTCCCATAGCAACAGATCCAAGTCAAGTACAAAATGTACGAGTATTACTCATCTTCAGAACATCTTCACGGCAATGACAACATGTTAATAGAATTTGCACCAGTCAAGTTTGTATTTGTTATTTATCTCATCTCTTATCCCATAGGACAGAGGTATGCGTCTAATTTCTTCACACTTATTCCAAACGGCGTGTTTTACGGTCCCTCTCGTCGGGAAGTCTGGCCTTCTCTGCCGACCACTTGCCCCTGACGGTACGGGGAGTGACAGGTCGGAATGCCGCTGACAGGAGTTAACATAACCCCGTGGGAGGGACTAGTGACACAGAGTAAAACATTACCTGACTTGTCTTTTCAATACATTCGGCGTCCTTAACACTTTCCCTTCATGGCGAAACGCTCCCTGAAAGCGCGAACTCGTTTGAAAAGTCGTCTCCGATCCTGGTACAATACCTAGCCGAGTTGTTTCATCGGATCAAAACCTTTTGATTCTGTTTTGCCCTGAAGGTGCACGCGTTAAGTATAATGGCGAGTTCACTACGTAGTTGTGAGAAAATATCAACCATCGTATCGGCGTCGCGGGGTTCCCGCGGAGTTCGGACTTTGTAGCCGGGAAACCGAGATGCATCCCCCCGCCCGAGGCAACCCAGCGCAGCGGGAAACACAGGTCCTGAGCACCGCAAAATAGACAAGCAATAAACCAGCACGCCCACTGGTTCAGATGCAATAGAAAAACTTAATTGAAATTACCACAGGTTGTTAGCGAGGACGGCGGAAGATGAGAATGTCGTGAACGCTTATTTAAGGCGATTTGTAAAAACGCTTCAAGCCAGTAAACAGGTCGCTTTGTTGAAGTGCGTTCGTTTCATCAGGTGTGGATAAAGGCAGGCTAGGCTGGTGAAAAATACAATAAAAACACATTAATCTTTGGCAGAATGGACCATGATAGGACGAAACGTTCTTCATTCAGTCTTGACTGGTGTTTTGTTCATGATCACATCGTCTAAAAATGGTAATCTTTATATTCGATCATGGCTTCATGCTCACGTAACATTTGAAATCATGACCTTTCTTGACGTCCTTGAATGAAACGTCGCAAGTTTGGGACAAAGATACGAGATCTCCAGGCAGATCTTTTGGTGGCTGCAAGACAGTATCAAATCGGCCAGTTTGCCAGGTAGTACACCCACCCGAAAAAAAGATACAGGTATAAAAAATAAAGTCTGAAAAAATGCCTAAAACACGCCCAAAATAAGCCTAAATCTTTGCTTGTAGAGTGTTATAAAGGCGTAGTAAAAAAAAGAACTGCTGTTGTTTCAGCTTGCTTGATTTTAGAAGCAGAATGTTATGATTGAGTTGATGATGTGTAGAGATTGAATGAAGAAATTAGCACCCAGCCGAGAGGGAGGAAGCCCTATTCTCACCCCATGTACAATTATCCCCGACTCACAACTGAGCAAATATTAGTACAAGCCGCATCCAAACAACCTACAACAACTCTCCTTAGTAAAACTTCCTGTCAGACACGTCAAAACATCGCCATATTCCCTCATGTCGTTTGAATATTGTTGCCGCCATATAGCAAGTTTTGGGCCCAGAGTCTCCTTTATTTTTTTGTTATTTTTGCTGAACGATGTGGCCAACAGAAAACTGATATACCAGAATATATAAAATATCAGAAATTAGTTTTTAAAAACATCAACCACAAACCCTGCCATAGAGGCTTGATTCTGAATGTTTAAACATTATAAAGCAGTCCTACTACTGTACATGCACTAGTATTATACCTGTTGATCAGAAGATATTGTTGCGTGAGCTTGAATGCAAAAACAAATGCGAGGGGTTGGGGGTGGGGTAGGAAGGCTGGGGTCGAGGTGCAACGTGTGTGTAATTCCAATATGGCGAGGAAAATTAGCCTCTACCAGGCTTCGGGAGGGGGGGGGGCTGGAAAGAACCCGGGTACAGGTGCTCACAAACTGTGCTCTCTAGCGGACCAACTCCCCTGGCATGTTGTCTCTCAATTTGGCCGATTTCTACTTTTTCCAGCTAGCCTGGGTGCCAAACCCATAGCACACTGGACACAAAGTATCTCACTGAGATACTTGGCACCCAGGCTACTTTCCAGCCGCCTGCCGAAGTCTGATAGAGGCTACAGAAATATCTCCTCTATACAATTATCATCATCCTCTATACAATGATGTCAACATAGTGGTGATGGATTTGATGATTTGGTTCTCACGGAAAAATTCTCACCAAGATTAGCAGTTCATTCACATGATCATGACAAAAAAATATAGATACAGTATGACAGTAAATTGCAAGTACAATGTAGTTGTTTTAACTCTAAACACTGTATCTGTGCTGAATTATACGATCCGTCGTATAAAAATAACAATTGAGTGCCTCCTTCACTACATTATACAATCTGTAGTCAATTAATGGGGACAAAGGCGAGTCCATTTCCCCCATTCAGCTTTAAATCAATCAGCTAATTCCCAATCCACGTCTATACGTGAAGTGTTTAATCCTGATGCGATTACGCCAGATTTCCCCGCGCTAACATATGTTCAGGATCACTACGATTTGTACAATTTACTACAAAAACGTCAAAATCTGCAATCAATTAATCAATACGCGTTTTTGACCTTTGAACGGCTAGGACTTTGAGTATAGGACTATGACTCTGTTTTGACGCATCAGACTTTTATGTTTACTGTATGTTGTCCACTCTTGTCTTACTGTATTTAACAATGCCTTGTGTAATTTTGCTGGGCCACCTTGGAAAACAGCTAATGTAAGCTGAATGGGACTACCCAGCTGTCTTATGATGAAATAAATAAATAAACACCAAGTGCTAGTTTTTATTCTAAATTATTTTTTTGTCATCTGTTTCAAAACTCTTAATGTTTTTGCTGTATGTGTGTGTAAAGCTTTCACAAGAATATGGTGACGTATTTTGCCAAGTACTAGTAATATTCATATGAGGAGCCCAGAAGGTGATAAGACGATAAAGATAAGGTAGTTCCACACGTGGCAGGCCGTTATGTACTTCCGTCATCTGCTTTCTCACGGCTCTTCCGTGTTGTGTGTTGTTGTTGTTGTTGTTGTTGTTGTTTTTAACGTTAATGATTGTCGTTCCTCATGGTCTACCTAGGGAAATGAGTAATGGCTGTGGTAAAATTTCCTACGTAGACATGTTGGCCATAGAGCCAATGAGCTGGCCTGCGTGTGCCCTGGAAACAGTCTGGGAACCAGGCTATCCATCAATGAAGATAAGGAGCTGATGACTCAGAACTTTACCTGTGTGAAATGAAACAAGAGAAGACAGTTCTAGGACTTCGCCGAACTTGTGAATATATTTTCATTATCATTACATCCGATCACCTAAAATGGTCAGGAAAAACACATTTGTCTGATTCGCTCTTTCTGGCCTTTGTTATCGTCCAACGTTAAAAAACAAACTCGATGTTCCCAAAGACTGAGAGGCATTTTTCTCCATTTTGCACACTACTCAGACTCATTTTGACACCTATAACACCTTTAATCAACACTTCATTTCAACAGCATCAATCAACAGAAATGAAAAAAAAAAATATGGAAAGCTGGAAATCAGGTAGCAACTAAACGTATAATGACAAATGGCACATAATTTTATCTCATTGGCGTGATTTTTTTCTTGTTATGGTGTAATATTCTATTTCCCACGGTACACAGACGGCCGTGTGTGTCACGTGACACAGGCAGATATCTCTCATGCTTGTAACAGATTTGTCATCTTGATAAGAGGATTACAGTTTCTATTCATTATGTATTTACAACAATCATTTTCCTTTTTTGGAAATATAACTTTTTATGTCCATCCCCTATCTAAACAACTAACACACCTACAAAATTAAAGGTGGCATTTATAACAAAGTGATTTTTTATCTTAATTTTATTGTTTGTACGTGACTTTATGTATTTTGTTTATTTGTGTTATACAGGGCCCCACTGAAAAGCAGTGTCATCACTGAGTGGGAAACACTGTTTAAATATGACGGAAAATAACATAAAAATAAATATGTAAATGACATAGTACCCAACAAAAGTCAAACCCAACATGTTAGAACTTAAGGATTAGCATTAAATGAATGGTGTTTGATTTTGACCCTATGACTCGTAGGAGGGGGGGGGGTCGAAAGAACCCCCCACCAGAAAAAGTTCCACAAGGCTCAAAGGTCCACCTTTTGTCTTATAAGGTCCAAATGATCCTCAACTGATGGACTGATCTGTATCACCAGCGGGGCTGGAATCGTAGCAAAACTGCTCACTATACGTCCTTGCTTAGTCATTGAATAAAAACTTGTCTGATTTGTCGTTAGAAACCCTCTCAAAACGCAGGAAATGCCATTCCAGAAGGTTCTATTTTCTAAATTTTTAGGGTGAGCATGCCCCCGGACCCCCTTAGGAAGCTCTCGCTGGTCCCTCAGACCTTGGGAACGACCCCCCCCCCCCATACAAAATCCTGGCTACGGGCATGAGATCGTACGATGGCAAGACAGTATCCTTTGGTGATCTGCTTAGAGATTATATACGGCACTTTGCCTTGGCCTTTACGATACACGTACCGTACATGTGTGGGTGTCAACGCGTCCTACAGAATGTACTGTGCTTGTGCGAACGCCAACGTCGCATCAGAATGTTCCCTATTGCAGAAAACTACAGACAGGATGTCAGCCGTATATGGGCAAATACGACCTTCTGAAACTTTCCATTGAAGTGCTATTATTACATTACCGTGGGTTTGCGTACTGCAGTGCGCTCTGCCGACGTGCTGTTTCATTCAGAGTAGAAGGTGTTAGGCCTAGGTTACCATGGAGACAGGGGTAACATTCATAAAGCGACCTTTTGCCGTGAGTTGCTGGGGGTGAAATTCATAAAGCCAATTTCTGCTGCTTCCGGGCTTCAATATTGGCTCCCGCGGAGTGTTCAGAGTGGTTCTCTCTGGTTCCTCCTGGTATTTTCCGGTATTTTCCAGTATTTTCTGGTATTTTCCGGTATTTTCCAGTATTTTCCGGTATTTTCCAGTATTTTCCATATTTACTTGACATTTCAAAATCTCCCGACGTCATTACGAGACACGTGTAATGCTGAGGTCACATTTCCCAACCGGGGCCCGGCCGGGTAGTCTTATGGAACGAAAAGTATTTCTAGTATATAAAAGTTGAAAAAAGTTGAAAAAAATAATAATGGGAACCATTTGCGTATATTATTGATTTTTCGTTAATCAAAACGGCCCGGCCGGGCCCCGGTTATAATATAGGAAACGCGACCTCAGCATAAGTAGGTACCTCAAATCTGGTGATGATATTGCCCAACCCACGGCATAGAGTATTTCTCCTGACCTTGGAAACTCTGGACAGAGAGACTGAACCGGATCCTTCCATCTGCTTGGAAGATGACTTGTAATTGTAATATCCACGTCTGTTGCAGATTAACATATCATGCAGGTCAGCGGTCCGCCATGTTGACCTTGGAGGGGACGGCAGGGGTCAGCTGGCCCCGGTCCTGGCGGGCCGCTCCTGTCAACAGACTCGTCTCCGGGAGTTAGTTCTCGCTCTCCTGAGCAATAACCGTGGTGGAAGTGATCCCGTGCACGGGTGCCCCGCGCTAAGTGGTCTTGTTTAAAGTCCAGGCTGACTGATATGTGTGGGTGTTTAAATATGCCATCTCCGAGAAGATGGGACAAGTTTGTTAGCCTGGAGGCCAGACTGTTTTCAGGGCTCATACAGACCCATAGTAATGATACAGGCCATCTTCTCGGCTCTAGGGCTAACATGCCCAAAATGAAATTTTACTAGTAGTTTAACCTGTGTGCCATCATCCGTGGATCTATACTCCACGCCAATAATAGTCTGGGTGCCAGACCGTTGCCAGGGCGAGTCAGTACAGGCCAGTTCCTCGGCTCTATATAGGTCATATACTAGTAGCTATGGACAGCTATTTTATCATGGTCAGCTTGTCTCCATGAAGGTTTACCATAGACACCCCCAGGCTTAGGTTAGCTTCTCGAAACTGGCTTCTTTCGTGGTGGGAAATACAGCGTGCTTCAACCACCTGTAACCCGCTACGTCAGCTCAGCTTTATCTCCAAGCAGAGGTAAGGACTCAGTGCGTTTGTTTTTAAGCGTTTTCGGTGCCTTTCTCGTGATCTGTAAAGATTGCATATTCATCCTTCGATGGATACGAAGATTTGAAAATCTGACCATGAGCAAAACGTCGAAAAAAAATCCTGTATGAAACACTGAGCCGCACCCTTCATCTGCTTGGAGACTGTAACCCGGAAGAGAGTGATTAGCTCTCCCGGCCGCCCCCCTCCCACCCCTCACCTCTCACCACAGGTGTTATTCACATCCACGTAGCGTGCTGGAGCGGCGAGCCGTCAGACACACGACTCCGTGGCAAATAGAAAGCAGCGTTCTCCTCTCGTCTGTTCTTTCCGACCGATTCTTCACGCCCCAGCCGGCGGATCGCGGAGTCTGGGAACGGTTTAGGGTCCCCGAAGAGTCCTGACTTTGAGTTTTATTTCCATCCACTTTTAACTTTAGCCAAGCCTGGATGCCAGACTGTTTCCAGGGTCAATATGCCCCACAGAAATTTTCGTATCAGTCCTCTGATACCACATGTAGTCAATATTGGCGAACACCCTAAAAAGTTACAATATAAGTAAATGAATGAAATACACTTGACCATACATATTATCTTAAGACTTAATTAACTGATTTATGAAGTACACAATATAACATCATGAGAAAGCCAAATTAGATAAGAAATGATCAAGAGGCAATAGATATTCAGTTTACTATGTCAGGCATATGGCGCATATCAAAGACTGGGATTATATTAATGTCTTTTATTAACGTTAGCAATATTTGTTGCGACCATATCATACAATGGCTACCATTCCATGTTTATTTTTCCCTATCAATCATTCATTCATTCACTCCTTCATTTCAAGTGTCACTTGACTTAGAATTCCAATGGACAGGATTGACTTGAAATGATCCGTCGCATCAGCTGTATGACGTAAGGCGTAAGAAATATGTGCGCATAGCTCCGTCCCAAACTGAAGTCAGATGTCCGCGCTAGTAGAAAGGGCCTATCAAAGGCTGATCAGCATGCGCCGTAAAATTGTGCTAATCGCCGGTGCCTCTGTAGTCGACACACCCCCCATATGGGGCCTCGGACCGCGGGACGGTCCCTCACGCGACCACGTGTGCGCACAATCCGGGAAAACCCCAACATCAACAAAACACGGTAAGAACTTGTTTTCTTCTTTAAATCTCAAACAACAGCCGAGGGTTAGAAAGAACAATGGACATTTCCTAGGCTCACGTGTTTCTACCGATGTGGGGAAATAGCTAAAACTTCCAGACGCCTGTACATAGTATCAAAACATAGAGTACCAAAGCTCCGAGCTTTCTCTGAGGAAATCAGTATTATGATAGTAGGTTAGAAAGTTTGCAGTACCATTGTATAGTAATCCAATTAAATTTATCTATTATGCAACAGGTGGCTCTTTCTTTGAGCTTTAAATGACTAGAATAGCATTATTGTTGATTAGTAAGTGAAGTGCAATAATTTCAGACATTGTCCTCGCTTCCTGAAATGTACTTTTATCTTGTAAGAGAAAATTTGTCTTAAGTTTGCACTCATGTTTGTTTGTTTGTTTGTTTATTGGTTCGCATATATTTGATAACAATAAAATGAAAATGTTACTGACAATAAAATAAAATGCTGGGGAAAGATATGAAGCCATAGTGGCTTGTCTGGGATCTTCCCCGACAAAATTAATTAACAACTGAAATAATGCTAACAAATCAAGTGATAATAATAGATAACAATAGGTAATTAATAAATTTGATCACTATGATCAAAATGATAATAGTAACAAAACAAATAGTAACATGAATAACAAAAGTGATTGATAAATAACGCTAATTAGAAATGATATGTTAAAAACTATAACTTTAACGTTAACAGAACTTTAACTGCAATACAGACATTGGCAGAATTGAAGCAATA
>NW_017804520.1:569327-571393 GCF_001625305.1 Branchiostoma belcheri
AAGCATCAGATGAAGTTTGTTTATAGTCAAAAATATTCAAAATATAAGTTTGTAACAAAGGTGCAGAATGTGCGTGGAAACTGGCGCCGGTGGCTGAACGAACAAATCTTTTTTGGAGTAATACTAGGGGCTGTAGTGTGGTTTTGTAGGCGCATCCCCAGACTATATTCCCGTAGGTTAGATATGGGTATATTAAGCTATTGTATATGGTAATAATGGTTTTTTGAGTAAGAAGATGTTTAATTTTTCCAATAATACCGATAGTTTTTGAAAATTTTTTACCTAACATAGTTATATGTGGTTTCCAGGTCAATCGTTCATCAATGATTATACCTAAGAATTTGGCTTGACTCTCTTGAGAAAGGGTCACATTTTTTAAAAAGATTTTGGCGCTTCTATTGTAGGTTTTATTTCTATTACAGAAAATAAGGTAGTATGTCTTCTTAACATTGACTGATAATTTATTTGCCTCAAACCACGATATAACCTTTTTCAATTCTTCGTTAGCCAGGTTTACTAGCGTATCAAAACTCATCATTGTTTCGACTGATTTTTTTTCGTACACGTACAGTGTACCAGATGACCAATAACATCATGCTTTTGTGATAAAGTTTATCGCGGTATCTTGTATCGGTCCATCTCCCATCCTTGTGTAGCGGGCCGCTGTCCTGATGTACGGGCCGGCCCGGAGGGACCAGTCATGGTATATTAAGTCGATAAGGATCTGGATGCGTCTAATTAATGAACAGTTTCGGCTATCAGATCTGGAGATCCGCCGGGTGATAGAGTCAGGTCCGTCACACGTGTGCTACAACTGGGGGCGGTCAGGCCTTCACAAGCAGATGTACGGTTGCGTTTTGTTGTTTTACACACTTTTTTAAAGGCGAGAGTCCTTCTACATTAGCCTGGATGACAGGCGCTTTCCAAGGCTTCCAGAGGCCATTCCCTTGGCTCCAGGGCTACCGAGCCCGAAGAAAATGTTCCCAGATCCCCGAGTTTAGACTCTGAGTTATACAGTCATGACTTTACCGTGCAGTAAGGATAGCGTGATCATACGATAGGGTAAACGCCTGAAAAGACATTCTATTAAACCGTTTTACCAAAGAGCCAATCAACAAGTTGTTTTATCTCGAAACTTGACTTCGAACACTTTGATTCCGATGCAAGTGTCCTCCTTTGACCTACTCTGATATTGAAGACAATGTATATCTTGTGTTTCACAAAGAATGAGTTCTTGGAGGCTAGCAGTTTACAAGAAACAGTTTTGAACGTAAACTGCAAAACCATAAGATTACGGTTTTAGCTAAACCCCTTTACACCCTCGAAAAATACGTAAGTCATAACAACTTCTCCTCTTATGAACTTTTTCGTGGCTTGCGTCCTGTGCGCTAATTTATTTTCACGCGGGAAAAAACTGTACTAAAACTGCGTAATTCGGCCTGCTTTGACGAACGTAAAGAAAATACGTTACTTCGAGGGCTGACGTACGATTTCGAGAGATTCCCAACGTCAGTAGTCAGGTTTCTGTCCGCATGTGTACCCCCCCCTCCCTCCTCCCCCTCCCACTGTGACTGTGTGAGGAACACGTTTGCATGCTGTCGGTAGCCTTTCACTGCGGTGTCGTCTCAGGTTTGATGAGTTGTGCAGCCTCCTAACGGTAAAAACATTTACTTTGAACTTCATGCGGGGGAGTCTTTGAAGCCGTGAGAGCGGGGATCTGTCTTCTCCAGGGAATCCTCTGCCCCTCCCCCACAACACCCTCCGAATCTTAGTCCTGCAATCTTGCACTATTTCATTCCTGCAATATTTCACTTTTTATTAAAACTACTGTAACTGAAAAGCGAGGAGAAGTTGAATTTATCTAATGGTAGTTAGTTTTAATTTGTATATGTTAACTGTATTTGTTCATGTTTTGTTTTGTTTTTGTACCTGCATATATGTACTTAGCCTAGCCTCCTTCGTAGTCTTGTTGGGCGTCGGCGTTATTTTTCTCTGAGCGACGCGAGTAATATGCGGCTGCGAGGGACGATTTGCTGCCGAGGGAGTTTTTGCCACTGAGAGAAGGT
>NW_017804520.1:571653-597291 GCF_001625305.1 Branchiostoma belcheri
GGCTATACTTAGTCCACTGTGGCAAAAATGTGCAATAAAGGTCGTCATTCATTCATTCATTCATTCATTAAATCTTTGGCTACTTAATCAAATCACCTGGCTGCTACATAACTTAAATTCCGAGGCATTTGTACTCAAATGCATTATCATGTCGACATTTTGCTACTTTTTATTAATGGTATTCAATCATGCACTATAGCTATTTCATCCAGGAAAAAAGTTTGAATTCTTGACCAAATAACTTAGTTTACTTCTACATTTCATGCCTAGGCATTTGGACTGAGATGTATTATCATGCCTACATTTTACTACTTTTCATAACTGAAAATCATGCTATGAAAACTTAACATATTCATGTTCAAACAAAGTTATTAATATTAGTAATGTGGTTGAAAAAAGTTTGTGCTCAACCATGGCGTTGTTTACTGTTGTGACTATCCTCATATGGAACATTTTTATTGTTTTCGTTTTGTTTCTTCTTTCTTACAGAAACTCACCGATCAACAAGAGAGCTAACGTTGACAAAACAATTCTTATCGAATTGCTATTGTTGTGTACATGATGAAGACCCAGTGCGTTAGGCTTCGAAACCTCGGCAGGTATGTACTCCGGATCCATGTATTATATATAAACACCCTCCATGCAGTTTAATTCCGGACTTCCAGTTTAATTCCGGACTAATTCCACATCCCAGCAACTTTACATCTAGATGGGCTAATATCGTAAACTATAAGTAAAACATGTAAGAAATATATAGATGTAGCAGCCATTGAGGACCCCTTAGGGATTAACCCAATTCTGTAAAATTCTGCACAGAATTCTGGCTGCAGTTCCAGAATTCTGCAGAATTGTGTTAATCCCCAAGGGGTCCTCGATGGCTGCTACATATTTCTTACATCATTTTTACCTACAGTCAACAATATCAGCCCATCTAGATGTAAGGTTGGGATATGGGAATTAGTTCGGAAGTAAACTGGAAGTCCAGAATTAAACTGGAGGCTGTTGTGTATTATTTACATATTAGATGCCGGTAGTGTCTGGGATCTACTAATGTACATAATGATGTCATTAACGGTGTCCGTTGGGATCCCAAGGTCATGGTTCATCTCAAGGTCACCGCCATTTTGTCTGTGAAACGTATTACGCCATGTTAGCAGATGACTCATTACATCCATAACTAACAATCTTGTATTAGCTATTAGACAAATTAGATGAATGAATGAACCAATGACCTTTTTATACGTTCATACTCTACAAGCTATTAAAGTACAGGTCATTAATAAAGTAGTAATTATAAAGTAAAAATTAGTGATATTTAACGAAAACCAAGGAGCTTCAACAACCATACATACTGATGTAAACTACTATGTAATTATAACTCGTATAAGTTTTTTCCCCAATTTTTATTAATTTTTTTTGGCCATGTTCTGTACTTGCGTTGTTTTGGTCCGTATGTGGCGGCTAACCAATCAGACGCTGTCGGCAGGACAGAGCGATTACATTACACTTAACTGGTAATACATGTAAGTGAGACGGCCTGGTTGGTCAACCCGGGCCAGGCGGGCTTTTCATCTACCGCCCCGAGGGGTCAAACCAGAGGTTGCGGGTTCGAAGCCCGCGTGCCAACTCGACACATGAAATCCTCATCAATCAGAGGCAGCCGAGCGAGGAATATCCGGCATTTTTTCAAACAAAACCGTCGCAACTTTCTCAAGTGTTTTTTTCTCTCCCGCCTCTTTAGTACTTTATACATTCCTTTATTTTACACTCAATTATTCCTCTTCTCAATTAATGCGCGGCATGGGGGTGGTTTGGTAGTTAGTACAGGTCAAGTTCTCCGTGTCCCTCCGCCGTGATCCGTGCTAACCCTGCCGCAGCCGTACCGGATCTCGTGTCAGTGTTTGAGCTTGTACACAATTTGCTCTCCTTGTTTTCGGTAATTAATTGACCAGACCACCGGTCTAAAGCGGCCCTGCGTGCGGAGACTGTTCACGCGACCTTCAGCGGCGGCTGTCCGACCTATAGCCTGGGTGCCATCCGGTTTGTAACGGGGCTCCTTGCGCTCGCTACCCGGCAAAATTTCGGGTACAAAAAACGGATGGCTCCCAGGCTATGTCTGACCTAGACCAAGAGAAAAACTCCACAGTATACTCTCCGAACAGAGATTTAGGCTTCGGCTTATTTTTTACGCGTTTTAGGCGTTGATTTTATCGGAATTCTTTCTTTTTCTCCAGCCAAACAATTAATGGTAACTGTCTGGCAAATGTATTCTACCTGGCCAATTTGTTGTGATTTGAGACTGTCTTTGCTGATACCAAAAGATCTGCTAGGAGATCACCAGTAGTAGGGAATAAAGGTTTTCTCTGTGGTAAATACAGTCATTTTTCTCGCGTGTGTACTGTAGATTGGCTGACGTAGTCTTGTAATATTACGGTCCAGTTTCTGAACTGATTTCCTCTGTGGTTGACATGACAAAAAGAGAGAAAAAATGGAGATATTACCAACCTTATGTTAACCGAGACCTGGGTAAACCTGTAATTAGCGGCCATTACGTCGTCCGGACCGTTTAAAGTCTAGAATTATGGTTTATTACCAAAATGAACCGTCTGTCGGGCATGGAGCAGCGTTTATGGACTTCCTTTTTATTAACCTCATGGGTCGAATACAAATCGCTTTGCAAAAGTCAACATGCATAAACGTAGACAACATTAGAAACATAACATTTTACCATGTTATGTCAGCACTAAGACTTCTGAAGAAATATTTTCTTAGTTAGACATTCAATGTTGTCTTTCGAATTCTGATAGCAACAGGACCGTTAAATGGGGTGAAATGAAACAAAAGTTGAATGCTTTCTATAAATGCAATAACAAATGTGATGTCATCAATCAGCATCGATGATGTATTGATGTTCTGTAGTCATCAATTTATCATGATATTTCACGGTTGACTCTGTATGACGAAGAAAAATGATTTTGACACCGTAGCCCTGCGAGTATGAATGATAGCTGTTTGCTAACGTAACCCAGCAGTATCTGCGTCAAACGTCAGAGCTATTTTGTCCTCTCGGTACAAGCACAACACCGCCGCTATTGTACCATTACCTTTGCTTTCTCTGAGTGTATTAACAACCCGGCACGTAATAATAAATAATGGGCCGAGATGGCCTGAAAATGGGGAGAAAACGTATAATTTGCCACCACTTTGGCCTTTTTAGCATTGCGCCGAGCCGGTGGTTCGCACGCGAGCGCACAAATTAAGATGGCAATTTCCAACAATTTCGATCAATGGAGACGGGCAAATCGCGTCTCTGTAGGCATGTTCAGGTCAAATCGGAAATTTTCGAGATAACGTCTTTCCGCTGCTCGTATTTTTTTCGCGAATTTTCGACATTGCCAGACCGCCCGTCTTCCGGGGTCTCTTGTGGCTGAAGCCTCGTCCTTGTGAATCGCCTAGTCTCCTCCAGGCTTCTCCGTGGACTGAAAAACAAAATAGTAGACATTGATCAAAATATGGGAACATTTCGCCAGAGTAGGCCAGTAATAGAAGTACACAGCCGTCTTTTTCGGCCAGTGCTATTTTGTCCAGTCTCCACGTAGCTCTGGAAAAATCTGTGAGTGAAGTCTTGTCCTTGTGCCTAAACCTGAGCGGGAATAATTCCTGGTTCCCACCGATCCACAGGAAATCACTTGGAAATGTCCCAGAGGCACGGCTACCATGGGGATAGCTAACTAACCGTTCTACATTAAACAGGAACGCCCAACATACAGTCTCCACTGTACGGTGGGACGGAAAGGCTTCAGGGCTTCGGGAAGAGCCCAGATAAACATCAGTTCTTCTCCATTGAATTAATCCTGTCTACTGACAGTAGATAGATAAGATACAGGCTTTACAGCCCTGATTAAGAATTTATGCTATCGTGAGAATTTAAGGTAAAACTCACCTGCGTGGTAAACGCATCCGTTGAATATGAATGATAAACCAATGTGCTTCATAACATACGTTTTGTCATCTTTCTGAGCATTCAAAATAGACTCATAAAACACACACTTTCCTGGGATGATAAACGCACTTTCCTACGATAATAAATGAGTCGAAGACTCAGGTAACTACTGGAAATATTACCGCACGCAAGGAGCAAAGCAGGCGGTTCTATTATCCCGCTACTCGCCGGTAAATATTACCACAGTGCCCGGCTCTACCACACGTCGCGAGGCCAATGTTTATTTCCTTCTCTCGTTATTCAGTTCGCTCCGAATCGCCAGGGCGGCCCTCAGTCTCTCTACCTCCGTACGTCGGCGGGGCTAAACACCGTGCACGCCGCTTTCATCAAGTATTTAGAACCCGCTGGGAAACCTGGCGAGCTCCCGCCTAGCGAGCTGTGGCGTGGTCAAAAGATGGCGGCGAACTTTAACTTTTCGTTCAACCCGCGCCGCCATCTTCGATCTGTCCCAAGCACAGGTTCTCTTCATTCGTTCCGACTTCATATTCATCTTAATCCCGCCCTATTATCTCTAGCTGAATCGGTGTAGTAGCGACTTTATGGTATCTTTGATTTCTAAGGAGAAGGTATCATACAATGAGCATCTTTGGATCAATGAAAATCACTGGTCTCACGACACGTGTCCGGTCAGGTTGCCTGCGGGGGGCGGCCGTAAGGACGGCAGCTCCTGACAGGGAAATAGCGAGCCGTTATTGATATGATGTACGGACAAAAACGCAATTCATCATCTCAGAATGGGGAGAAAATTACGGAATTTGTAATTCAACTGGTGAGATCTGTCAAAACAGGGAGGCAAAACAGTAGTGCATGATTCTAAATGGCGATCCCATGTTTTCATACGCTATCTCTATGCGTCTTTTTCACCAAGCAGTAGTTTATGCTTCAGTTCATTTTTTACGTGTTTTTATGGGTTTTTATTAGGCTTTTTTTGTAGTAGTAAGCCTTCGGATGGATGGCAAATGGATACTGCCTATCCAATTTGATATTGTCTTGCACGGGCCACCAAAAGATCTGCTTGGAGATTAATTTTCGCTTGTTGCTCTCAGTTGTCTTTTGAGTTCGTCTGGGAAAGGGCTACTATCTTCACAAATTGCGGGTCATTATGTTTGGAACTAGACTCAATTTCTCCCTTTAGTCTCATCGCCAGTTTTTTTCCCAAAGGTGTATGCAGCAACGTTAACTCTACCGCACTTGTTAGTGCATTACGAGTACGGTGTATGTTGTATGGGGTAGAGCATCTATGAGTACAATATTTGGTGCGCTTTTCATAGAGTAAATCTTTTATTTGTTCCTTTTCGTTTACCGCTTTAAAAAGAATATACAGCATGTATATCTTTCACAAGTTGAAGAAATATGAGTTGATGAAATATGTAAAAACAACTCATGGCCTAAAGACTTTCGAATCAATTAATGTCCCTGCAAAGATGCATGGCCCAATCTTGGACAATTTACTGCGCAGAAATTGGTCCCAGATCGATCCAAACAGTGGCCTCGAACGAGTAATTAGCAAAGCGGCAACAACATCAGGAGAAACAGAAGGCCACGTTTTCTCTGGTCTTTGTCCCATTTGCGCTGCTTTAATCGTGTCGAGCGTTTTGCATTAGAAATCCCTGGGCGAGAAATACCAGTTAAGGGTTTCCGGTCGTCCCAGACAGGCTCGGATGAATGTACGGACTGAATCCCCTCGCCGCCCGAGCAGTGGCGGTGTTACGTGCGATTTATTGTCGGCTGTCGAATTAGAACACCTGCTTGAAGAAAAGCCGGGAGAGAGGTGTCACAAAAGGGTGGGCTGCCGACACATCGGACAAATGCGACCCGCGGGAGTTATAAAATACGCCGTGACGGATTGGCTTGGAGATGACCGTTTAAACTTGAAGCATTTTAGGGATTTGAATAGTTCATCGACTCTTTTCAGGCGACAATTTGATGAGTTTTCTAACAGCTCCCAACATGAAGTCAACTCGTCCCGTTGGGGGATATGTCTGCTCTGCTGCGCCGAAGTCATTTAGAACTATGTGGCAGCACGTTGAAAGCTTCTCTAGATAAAATTAACCCGAAAACTCAACTTCATTGACTGCACATTTTCAGTCGACTGCTACTGCATCGGCATTTCAAAGGCATCAGATTAAAAATTAATCGTTTTATGAAAAATTAATCGCCGTATACAGCAATTAAATGGATTAAACACAAGATAATAAATTAAAGATTCAATAGTTTATGACGGTAATGACTCAATTTCTTGTTCGTAATACTTAAAATGATATATCACTATTGTTTCATGTTGATTCTGTCCATCCAGTGCCAATAAGGCCTACATCAATCACAGTTTTTTCCTGAGGTTAGTTTGCAGTTTAGTGTTGGTGCACAAGCCCCGTTAGAAGTCACCTTTCCCTGGTGTTTGTGTTGTTGTCCCGCACACGTGTCTGTACAAAACGCGATCCCGCCATTTGTCATCCTCCATGAAGGCCCCGGTACCCAGAGATGGTCATGAGTCGCCTGACAGTCGGCACCCGCGCGCTGCTTTCATGTCCTATCCCGTATCACCCCCGCCAAATCCGCGCGTGGGACAACCGAACAATCCCTGCTTTTTCTCGATGATAAAATCCCGAACTACACTCGCGGATGGGCCTTTCGGCGCGGGGGGCGCCACGCTGGGAGACCTTTCCCAATTTTAATGCTCGTTTTGAGCGAAATTAGGACCACGTTTCCTCAATCCTTTGATCTAGATCGTCCCATCGTAATGGCCGTCCGCGGAAATTCTGACATAAACGCACGTACGGCCCCTACTATAACTGTACGGCGGTGTCACTGCAGCCAAGCCGCCCCTTGACACGACAAATTCCCGCTTTACAACATGATACTCTTACGATGCCGTAACAGACGAGGACCTTTCGCATAGCTGGAGTACGGGGGCCGACATGTTCCCACTGTTCCTCCGCTCGGTGCTGTTGTAATTCTGGGTTAAACAGGTGGTGAGAAGACCTAACCATGTGACCCTGTAACCCTCACCCCCCTCCCCCATCACGCACACACTCACACGCCAATAAATCACTAACAACGAGAACTTCAATATACAAAACGCCACTTTGGATACCTTCACGATGAAAATACAGGTTGTGATAGTCAAAGAAGGGTTGATTGTACCTTTCATAGCGATGCCGCTAACTTAAGATCTAGGCTTGAGCACGGCATCACTGGGTATGCATTTTGTGGTTCTTTTTCGCAATAAAAAAGAAAAAGAAAGATATTACAATCCTAATAATGGTAAGATTTCAGCGAAAAGGTCTGATCATTCAACTGATATATTGATCAATCTCTTCAATGAAATTGATTATCTACGGCGTACGTAATTAAACGTCAGTTTCCAACAAGTGGCGTTTTGAATGCGTCACTGAATCAGCAATGGGGGGGGGGGCAGAAACGCGCAAAAATATGTGAGACTTAATGTAACGCCGATGAAGGTTTGACATCCAGGTAATCAGATACACAAGAAAACTGTTACTCAAGCAACTGATGTTGAAAACTGTCAAATTTTCAAGTAGTAATACTAGTATCCACTACTTTTCCTTTTCGTCGGTGGCTGTAGTGGATGCTACTTGAAAATCTGACAGTTTTCAACATCTATCCAGTTGCTTGAGTAGCAGTTTTCTTGTGTATCTCATTACCTGGGTGTCTAACCCGTCACCGACGTGCGTGAAGCATTGTTGTACGAAAATAACTCTCGCTCACATGTCGAAGCGCAAGATGACAATCTTAGGACCAAGATGATAAGCCGGTCCTGCTAACAACGCATGTACGTCTTAAACACATCCATAACAACTAAAGGCCGTGTTTATTTCCTGAAAAGTCATCAGTGGAAACTTTTTAGTCCTCCGTTTCGCTCCAAATTTGCTCGCTTCCCTCTCCAGAAATGTCACAGCCGTATCACCACCGCGCAAGGACCTGAAAAATTGTCCAACGTTAGGCATGACATTTTCCGCTCGAATTATTCTCGCATTTGGCTTAAGACTTTGAGACTTGAACGCGCGCGAGTTCTTTTTTAAGTGGTCCCGCGTCAGCCTCCAGAGATCCCCCTTCCCCATTTCTCTTGCTTGTGTGGCGCTAGTTCGGGGAAAATAAGATCCGCATCCACGGAATGCTATTCCCGTAGGGCCGGGTAATCTGTCGTCTCATCATCGCTGAATTCTTGCGAACCGACCGAAAACGACAATCCGCGGGAGGGAACATTCATCAGACCCGTAAATTCGTCAATTATATCAAGGCAAGAAAACCGCAGATCTTATGTCCGAGTTCATCCAGAGGACACTGAAAGCGCCTGCAGGTTTTTATGTTCGGACAAGTTCTTTGGCATGTTTGGTTTATGGTTTTGGTGGTACTCAGTCCAATACCTCTTCTATATTCCCGAGAAAGGAATAATTGCCTCTTTTAATTATATATAGATTATAGCAGCTGCTGCATTTGCAAGTTTCAACCGTAAACTGACTGTAAACTGTTCTCTTAGCGGACCAACTCCCCTGCCTGGTATATTATCTGCCTATTACTCTTGTACTCTTTCCATACGCTTCTCGAAGCCTGGTAGAGGCTACTCCCGTGATGCTTCGCGGCTTTACTCTGTTACCAGGTAAAGGATGAGATCCTTACGTAACCTTCTTCGTGTTGGTAAGGCCACGGCAAGTAATTTTTATAGATGACATGAGCGCGCGCATTAATTTTCGCCTGATTTTGGAAAAGAAAAAAAACACAAGAAATTTTGTTGCCTTCTGACAGTGGAGAACATGCCGAAAATGGGCAAAGATGTCTGTTGCCATGCCGGAAGGTGGATGGCACATGAATATGAAGAGAGGGGACAAGACAAGGCTCTGATTTATTGTTTTGTCTTTTACTTTGATGCAGTGATGTATGTCATTCCTTTTATGTAATGTTCCCACTGAATCACAATGATTGAAAACTTTTATCTTTCAGTGACAAATGGATATTGTAATAGTTGGCAGTAACTTTAGCACAATATAGGTATAGTTTCTTGTTTAACAAGGTTTATGATGTCAAAATTTGAAAATGTAGGAGTATTGTTTTTTGGGCCCGCCTTGTTTTTTTTTCGCCATATCGCATAGGACTTGGAGTCTGCGGAGGATTATCTATATGTATATTATCAACGTTTCAATGTGAACAGTTGCAGCTCAGTGGGAGCGCATCTGTGCGAACGGTACGGTTTGTCCTTATTTGGAGATTCAGGCCACAAGAAGTAAATTTTATGAATGACATCCTACGCAGAATCTAATGCGAATCTAATCTAGAGCATGTCTTACGAATAAATAATGGTTTATTCATAAAGTATCTAAACGCACTTTGAAAGGCAATCATAACCCTATAACAACTATCTTGTTGATAGTTGATACGGCGAAGTCAATCTATATCTATGTAGCATGCGATGTATTATAAGCATAACATGCTGTTAACTTGTGTATATTTGTGGAACACGACGCAAAAGGGCATCGCGAAACTGGGTGATAGATGGCGTCTGGCTTCAGCCGAGGGAACTAATCTCTCGTCGGCAAATTGAAAAGACATCGCGGGTCAGGCTCACAAGCACCAACTAACTTCTGCGGAGAGGAAATTTTCTATCAGTTGCCATGGAGACGGGGTCACGGGAGGTCAAGGCCGGCGCGGTACCGAGGATGCCCCACCCTCCCGGGATCCGGGAATGAAAATGTCAGTCGGTGACGCGGAGGCGAACTGTTTGTACCCGGTCCTTTGTGACTTCGCACGACGATTATAATATAGCTGGATCCCTGGTGGGGTCGAGCGGTGGTGAAGGATGGCAGCACTACTCTCCAAGCAGAGGTTTGGGTTTTTGCATATTTTTGGCGTGTTTTGGGCGTTTTCATCGGGGTTTCTTTTTTGCACTGGAATCTTTTTTCACGCCCCCCCCCCTAAAAAAGATTCCAGTGCCCGAAAAAAATCGATAAAACATCTAAAAACACGCCAAAAATAAGCCAAAACCCAAACCTCTCCCAGTTTTTTCATAACAATCGGGTTCTGATTGTTTGCCGAGATCTAATAGCTGTCCGTGCAAAAATCAGACCCCAACATACAGTAAATACAACCAGAAACGGTACGGAAACAAATTAAACTACATTGTATTGACATGTGTTAATCCGTGCATTGTACATATACGACAATACATGTGATGATAAAGTACCTAGTTATTTGAAAGTCCACCAAGGACTGTACAAGTACAGTATACTAGTAACTCTATTATCCTGAACCACGTTGTCTTTTACAGACTAAACTTACAAATTGTTTCTTTACGAAGTTAATAACTAATCATCATGATAACATAAGCAGAACCACGTTACATACTTTTAAATGATTGAAACCTTTCAGCTTTACGCTCTCTTCGTAGCCTCGATGCCACACCCATAGCACACTGGACCCAAAGTGTGCCATGGGTCTGGCATCCAGGCTACGAAGAGAGCGTACTTTAGTATTATATTAAGTTAAAAGGCTGCCATCCAGGCTATGTACCGGAGGCTGTGTTACGAGTTGAATGTTGGCGCGGTAGAGCGGCGGTGGATGAAGGATGGTGGCGCGGGAATGGAGCCGGCGGCCCGTGAGAGACCCGGGCCCGGAATCTCCCAGCTCGGACGGATGACACAATTAAGCGGCAGTGGGGGTAATTACGCCGCGCGCTTCAACTGGCAAGGTCGTCCGCGCGCCCATACATCCCCTCACCCTTCCCGCAAGTCTATCTATGAGATGTTCAACTATTAAAACTTTTTTGTAGCGGTGTGGAAGGGGGGGGGTGACATATTTGTATTAAAAAAAAACTGCCTCTGCTACAAGTTGCATACAACAAACGGTTGATTAAGCGCAGGAGAAACAAGCGGGAAAATAACGAAATTACGAGAGAAGGCGTCGCCATGGAGACGAGATGCGGAGTGGCGGCCATTTGTCATGACAGGGGCGGACACGCATCCTCGCTTGTCCCCCATTCAGCGTGCTCAGCGGTTATTGAGAGAGGCTGAAAGGAGCGAATAAGACACGCTCAACTTTGTATGAAAGCATGTGAATGGACTGGAGACGGCGGCCCAGCAGAGGGTCCCAAACAATGTGGAAAAGTGCGCATATTTTACCGCTAGTCTGGCTCCGAATACAAATGCTCCCGGACCCGTTTCGCCTTTTTCGCCTACGTAAACCATTCATCTAGTAACCTTCGCTGTACCTTTCCATTTGCGACGACTGTCGACGGTTCGGCGTGGTTATCCTACCTGGGAATACGGCAGACTATCGCGCGCAACCTTTTTTTTTCACGGGGGAAAATTTGATGACAAAATTGGGATCGACCGTCCTGAGGGAGAAGATGTCGACATATTGTGGCTCACAAATCCAAACAGACAGCCTCGCGCATGAGGGGGCGTGCAGGGTTGTTGTTGTGGTCCTTTTCACTCTCTCCACAGGTCCTCTAGAAATAAACACCAGAAATGTACACATTTGAAGAAGACAAATGTGGAATGAAATACGCGAGAACAATGTAGTACTGTCGCCAAGCGATAGAAGAAATGGATTGGACTCAAGGACTTTTATTCATTGTTTGTCCGACGTATTTCAGAACAAAGTTTGAAAACTGAATTAATGGCGTGGAACTGAATTATGAAGAAGACAAATACACATTCTGTTCATATCACACAGGACATAGAGATTTCTGTATCCTCTAGTGTGTGGGATTGCCTTCTCGTTTTATAATGATGGAATTATGAGGTTAGATAGGTTTTGCTATGGTATATTTATAATTTTATCTAACCGCATTAAAACATTGTTTTGTTTGTATACGTGTGTATGAAGTGGTGAACATTATTACTCTCCAAGCAGACGTATGGGTTTTTGCTTACTTTTGGCGTGTTTCCCCCCTTTTTTATCGGGATTTCTTTTTTGCCTGGAATCTTTTTTCCCGTAGAATATTATTATGTATAGTCTGTATCTGTTCCATAATGCTCTCCTCTCTGATTATGACTCTTACCCTCTCTGTGCCAGGCAGTAATTCCAACAGTGCGGGAGATTATCAGACATTGTTCCCCTATTTACGTGTTTAAATTGTTAACATTTTCATGGCCTGAGGCGTTTCACACGATAACGCTTTAATATTGTATCCCACAGTTTCTCAATATCAGGATTTCACGTAAAAACTGTCAACGACGTAATTAAGGTAAGAAAGCGGCTAAAATGTACCGCTTGTCGCTACGGCAGTTTATTCGGCAGTATAAGAAAGAAAGAAAGAAAGAAAGAAAACAGCTGGCTTTTTTTTCTTTTCAGTCTGTGTTGTTTGACTGAAAGCTATTGACAGAGAGACAAGAGAGTCTGATACAGTTTGAGACCGCTCCAGGCGATGTGTCGGTACAACCAAGTGGCCATGTTTTCTAAGCCTCCACAATGATAGACGACAGTCTGATGTCTTTCACCGCAACGTTTGTTGGTTTTCATATAGCCAAACTGTCGCTGGAGGCGTGAACCTAGCGGAGGATTTGCATTCAGATTCAAATCGGGTCCGGCCAGGATTTTCTATGTCCCATTCAGAGTCCTTTGTCGGGTGAAATTTGTTAAGGTGATACGTAATATCCCTGACAATTGGTACATTGAGGCTTGTAAAGATCTCGGCAATTTTCCATGGAGCGTGTCACATAATATTAGCTTTTTTGAGCGAGCCCATGCTGTCATGGCGAGGTTCACGCTCTCCGGTTGAAGTGAGCCGGGGGTTAAGGGGGAGGGCGCCCATTTCCCTTCACACCGGTGTGCCTTCAAATACCGGTAATTTACGGCGGTAACATTAGCGGCGGCGCCTTTCATCTCGTGTAAGTGTCGAGCCCTGGAGTCAAACCTGTAAGCACACCTGTGCGTCAGGATATGAACCCGCGACCTCTCCGCACGTGTGCTGGGCGCTGCACCCCTCGGTGAGCCCAACCGTCCCGAGGTCACGCCGCCCGAGGGCTCCGAACACGGAGGATGTAAAGACTCAGTTGAGCGGAATAACAAGCTCCGGCAATCAGTCCCTCTCAATCACCGAGCCGGTCATGCTCAAACAACCGGGATTACTTGCAGACTATTTGTTCGATCCTTTCACTCGGAAACCTATGTGCCCCTCCGGTACACTAGGATCTGCAGATCTGCTTTGCAGTGCGATTAAATTAAAGGCAGTGAAACCAAGTCGCAAAAAACTAACACTATTTCTATCGTTAGTTGCCCTTACATGCTACAATTATATATTTACATGATGACAAAAGTTGCATATATGGGCGGGGTAGGAAGCGAACTTTTCTTTGGTCTGTTTTGTTTTTCCTCTGTCTTAACTCAAACAATTAATTAGGTCGAAAGCAAATCCCCCCGGACTTAAGAGGCTTTGTCATTGTTCTTCCACACGCAACCTTAAGACTGGAGACAAAGACTGGGCGTCTTTCTGTGACTCCTAACAGGGACAACGGACAAGTCATGTTGTTGTCAAGAAATGACCTGGTTCCGGTTTTTTTGCTGACCTTGGCTGGGTGAACGGTCGATGGTTTACATTTGCACAGTAAGTTCCAACTCAATTTAATAACCTTCCGAGCGGCAAAGCGTACAAATGTGGCACGCATGGCGAGGCCCTGGCGCGGGAAGCTGGAGACTTTATGAGTCGCCTTCTGTCGCGGTCAAAATTAATGCTCCGTGAGGAATGGATTAAAACCTCGTCACAAAACCCCCGGAACAACCGAATGGTCTTTTGATATCACGGCTTATGTAAACGCACTTTTTCTCTGTTACTGAACCGGAGGGAAAAGATACACATTGTGGTCCAATTTGAAACCTCAACCAAATTGAAATCTGGCCTGCTGTCATGGCAAAGTTACTGCCTTCTCTATGTCCAAGGACATTATATAGGGACTTGGTATTTCGTACAAAAACGGTTATTGAGTCAAACGAACAATAGCTTGTCATGGTTACACACAAGACGGTACAATAGTGTTACACAGAAGGTAGTACTACTCCTCGCAGCTGTTATCTAAAGTAATTTCCAAGCCGGTTGATTGATACGTCAGTTAGGACCGAGTCGCCCGTCCTGAGAGGGAAGGGTCATGTTCTGGGGATGCTTGATCGCACAGCATGACGGGTAATGGAATCTGCCATTAGTGATGGGCAATAAATATGACAGCGGAGTTGATTTCTGTCCCCTGACGACATTTGTGTGCTCGCCAACATGCCAACACTTGCCGTGGAGAACACCACATCTGTTCTTATCAAAGGTACATCTTCAAACGTGTACCGTAAGAAAGATTTTCAGAAGAGTTTCAGAAGAATAGAAAGCAAGACACACCTGGCCATGGCCATTACGTACATACTAAGTCTTGGTGATACTTACTGTATCTCTTTTTAACCTCCTTGGTGATAGCTAGCTTTCTTATGTACATGTGTTTTATGACCAGCAGTGTTTAGTTGTACTGGATGTAAATACGATTTCCAACTCCGACTACGCGGTACAATGAACAAAGCTTGAGAGGTTCCAAAATGAGCAGTATTGTCACCACCCATAGTGTCTAACCTTTTTCTCAACACTGTCGCATGAATTTCGTCACTTTATCTACTGACTGGAAAGGTCCAGCCAAATTACCGGCCGGACAGCTGTGTCTTTAGAAAGTGGTGACGGTTTTGACAAGTGTGGCATGACGGGAGGGCCATTGTTGGGATCAGTCAGGGGTCTGGTCTCACCTGCCGTACACTGGACTGTGGAGAAATGTCTCTGTCTGCGGGGATATACCTGTTAGTTTGTTTTATTACATCTGGGGACGGAGGTATTGTTTTGAGTGTGTGTGTGTGTGTGATTGTGTGTGTGTGTGTGTGTGTGTGTATGCGTGCGATTGCGTGTGTGTGTGTATGTGTGTGCGCGCACGCGCGTGTGTGTGTTTGAATGTGTGTGTGTGTGTGTGTGTGTGTTTGAGTGTGTTTGTGTGTGTGTGTGTGTGTGTGCGTGTATGCGTGCGATTGCGTGTGTGTGTGTATGTGTGTACGCGCGCGCGCGTGTGTTTGAATGTGTGTGTGTGTGTGTGTGTGTGTGTGTGTGTGTGTGTGTGTGTGTGTGTGTGTGTGTGTGTGTGTGTGTGTGTGTGTGTGTGTGTGTGTGTGTGTGTCCATAAACATTGCAGTTCGTTCCCTCGTGTAAAAATAAAGCACGAAAAAGTTACACCTGTTCCCTACATGTAGTGTAGATTTTAATTATTTGAGCAATTTGCCATACCTTTTACCCGTTACCATTGCTGGGCAATAAAGTTTGATTTGTCTTGAGAGACCGTTTGTAAGTTACGAGTATTCTTCTAGACGCCGCGTTTACACACAACAAGGGATTCATGTCGCTTGAAGTCTGTTGTGAAACGGGAACCGGGATTAGTTGGGCATCATTTTGCGTTTTTTTTTTAAATCTCAATAGAACCCAAATTGGGAAAGACTTGGGAAAGACTGGACGTGGCATTCCAACAAAGTTATGTGTTATGTTGATATATACAAGTGATACTTTTCTTGTAATCTCCAAGCAGATCCCTCTCGGTGGCAAAAAGACAGTACTCAAATTGGCCAGGCAGTATCCATTGGCCAGAGAAGCTCCGCGGCCACCGAGGGGATCAGGACAAAAAAAACGGCCATATATAAAAAGATAACGATCATTCCCCGGCCCCACAATCTCTGCTTGGAGAGTACTTTTGACAATCACCATGGTCTTTATTGCGTATTCCTGCCCAACCCTAAGGGCAGTATGTCAAATAACTAAACATATCTATGCTACAACTCTAGCTACAGTTAACATGCCTTTTCTCAAGACATGTTTTAACGAAGTTTTTCCAGAACTTATATTTAAGGCTCGATCCGTAATATCGTAATATCTTTTCTCACCCTGGAAACGCCAACATGACTCCCGTATCCTGCAATAGTCGCCCTGGTAATTAGAAAGCGTCGTTAAACGGAGGAACAGTTCAGATTCATCTTGTACGCATTTTTGACGATCAGTTCATTAATTGTAATGTTTCTCCGCTAGGCACGAGTGGAGATTAGTTAACATCTCAATCCCGAACCACGACCCCCTGAAAGGTGACAGTCCCGCCAGAGTGATGAGATTGCAACATTGATCTTTTACCCAGCTTTGGACCATCACCGCAGTAAATTATTTCTGCTCAATTTATAATATATTAGCCCGGCTGGAGAATTTGGACGGTTTAGTCCGTACAGCGCCAGTCTCCATGCGTGATGGCTAATCTGCTGAGATCCAGTCGCTTTGCAAAACCTGTATAAAACTTCATAAATTTCCAATTCTGCAAAATTGTTCAACAGATGGATTTAATTTTATTATACGATCGAGATATGTTATCAATCAATCAATCAATCAATCAAGCAATCAATCAAATAATCGAGATTTTTTATTGTCATACTGTATAAGATGGTACAACACAAAGTGGTAGCGCACTCAAGTATCTAAAGCTTATTTCAACGCGACCACTTACACATAGTAAATTAGCAAAAAGGATTCAATATGTAGAAAATACAGATGATAATACATATGTGACACAAAGTAATAGAAAGACAAAGATCAATCGACCCGTACGCCAGCATTCAGTTTTTTTTTGTTTTTTTTTGGTAACCTTTCGATGGTTGAGAAATGCAGTATCTTCAATTTACAGCCTTTATATGTACTCAGGACAGTGAGGCATAAGACGTCTTTGCCTGTATGATTGTAGGATTAGATGTTTATAAAAGTTTCCATTTTGTGCTAAGCATTAGTACTGGTCTGAGAAGATCGATCTCTTCAAACTCTGACTTGTAAAGAAATTTATAGATCCTGAACGCGCTCCTGTCACCCTACGCACAAACAACTCTATATTTCTTGTCATGAGATACACGTGTATTTGCACAAGATGTCGTCCGATGATTGCGGAGGACAATAAAGATGTCATCAGGCGGGACCCCCGCGGGTCGGGTCTGTCCCCTCCCCTGGCGTGACGGTGACTCCGGGAGCAGAGGTCCCCCCTGCCCCCCCGGGGGAGGGCCGCGTCACCATATGGCGGGGATGTGCATATGCTCTTCTTGTATGACGATCGGCTCTTGACAAGGGCATCATATTAGCAAGTTTAGAGCGTGCTCGTGTACAGAGGACATACTGCCCCACGGGAGTAGCCTCCTTTGTAGTCGTTCTGGGAGCCTGGCATGGCATTCTAGATTTGGCGGCCGGAGCTAGCCTCTACCAGGCTTCTGGAGGTGGCTGGAAACAGTAGAAATGGGCCAAATAGAGAGATAACATGCCGGGGGAGTTAGTCCGGTAGAGAGTACAGGTTGCCGCACCGGACCGCCTCCCGAAGCCTGGTAGAGGCTGATACTAGTGATAGAGGCCTTACGCTAGGCCGAAGCTTCTGATGCGTGCGATCTACGTTTGATCAGAAAATCGTACTCTCCAAGCAGAGGTTGTGGAGGAATGATCGATTCGTTACCTTTTTATATATGGCCGTTTTTTTTGGTTGTCACTACCCCCACCGTCGGTGGCCGGAGACCTTCTCTGACCAATGGATACTGCCTGGCCAATTTGATGCTGTCTTCTTGCCACCGATAGGGATCTGCTTGGAGATTAAGAAAATCGTGCAACCCGAACGCCTGCAAAGGAGGCTACGACGGGAGAACCAAACTGTCGCATGCGGGAGACATTGCGGAGGTGGCATATAGATGTACAATTAACTTGATTGCACAATGCCAAGGACAGTATATGATGTTCTTGTTACAACGTATGACAGTTTCTGTCACTCTACAACTCTAGGAAACTTAGCTACCCTATAAGTGTAAGAGACTATGGGATGTAACGGGACTGCTATATACTTAAACAGTCCTTGGTGGAATTGCTTTTTGGCGACTTCATTTATTTCAACTTGTTTCTACATGCATTAGTGACCACAGCAGAAAGTCCTGTGACTCCTGTCAATCAGAATTCGAAGATAATCGTCTAGTATTCCCGAAATTTTAAACTGTAATTGTAAGTTAGTCAGTTTTGTCGAAACAACGAGGTAGATCGTAGAGATACCCAGGGAAGGAAATATTCTTGTTTTTATTACCTTCGCCAGGATGTAATAATCAATATCAATAATAAAAACTGACAAAATGGAACAAGTGAAGAATCTATGCTTAAGTTTTTCGTCTCAATTTTGTACCAATATTTCCGTATGCAGGTATTGTATTTTTAAATGCGTAAGAAAAGCAGAATTGTAAAAGGAATATCGAGCACGAATTCGAAGGAAAATTGTACTATCTGTATCGGTATAGCCGGTATAACCGCCCTTCGGCGTAACACACCAGCTCAGATCAGCAAACGTTGCACTTCCTTTTTTTGTTTGTCTGTGCACATCTTGACAAATTTTCAACTCTTATAGTCTTAACTTCTCAGATGCAATATTACAAGACAGAGCAGGTTGGTTCCGAATTGGACCCCATGAAAAAATGTTGGAACGGTCCGTTGGTTTAAAGGTTAAAGTTGCTGGACCGGCTTTTCTTGACGTAAAGCTTGCTGGGAAATATAAAATGGCATCTAGTAAACTTCTTCGGTAAGTAATAAATGCGCGCGGCTATTTTCCGCGTTTTACCAATTTGGAATTTGAGAGCATGTGGATCTGTTCAACAAACAATACACTAAACAATGTCAGGACATTTTGAAATAATGGTGCAACGTCAACTTACTTATATCTCCATATAAGCTCCTTGATCAAGGAAAAATAAGACAATAGACATAATTGTCTGTTGACCAAGTGTTACACAATTCTGTATCCAAAGTAACAGAAACGTATTTTGTCCCTTAGAATCTCATTAAAAAAAGTAACTTCTTCAAAATCGTCCGAGTGATTTACAATAGATTCTTGTCAGTGCTGTTTGTTTTCTTTGGTTTGATTTCCCCACTCACTCACATCCACTCACGTCACTCACTCACCCACCCACTCACTCACATTCACTCATTCACTCACTCACTCACTCACTCATTCACACTCACTCACTCACTCACTCACTCTCATGCAGCTTTGGGCCATAGGGACATCCAAGACCCTAATCAACCCAGATATGACAATGTTTGTATTTTTTCATGTAGACTAATGTATTCTATGTGGTATGTTGTTCTACTGCAGAGTTGTGTTGCAGACATCAGTGAGAAGATCCTACTGTAGTCCACCGGGACAACCTTCCGCTGTCTTCAGGCCCAGAAGGGCACTCCTGTTTGTAGCTGGGAATGATGAGAAGAAAATTCGCAAGGTCCCAACACTGGACGTGGACTGCGTCGTTCTGGACTGTGAAGATGCCGTAGCACTGAGCAAAAAGGTCCTCAATTGATGATTGAATATTCTGTATAATAATATGTAGTTAATGGTTGAAATAGAGCATGAAGGAATGAATGAAGAACTCTAATTAGTCTTCACCAGACTTCTTTTGCGGGGTGAATAAATCGTAGAAATCGGCCTAAAAGCTCCAGGGCCCTGGAGCTTCTCTGGCCGGCTACCTTATCTGGCCAATTAATACCCTTTTTAGGCCGATTTGTACGATTTATTCACCCCGCAAAAGAAGTCTGGTGGAGACTAAACTCTAATATGGGAGAGGCATTGTGGTATGTTTTATTGTTTACCTTTTAGGTTTATCTCATCATTGGTTTTGATTCCTTGTAATTGTTTCGTGTAGTTTCAAAATTCCCTTGAAAAATTCTGACCAGAAAATTTCCTACAAGTGCAGAGGCAGAAAAGTGTAGCAAAGGTTGGACTTTGGATCCTGGCCCATGTGGAAAAGTGCCTAACTGATGGACCAAGCAGACAATGTTGTCTCACTTTGCCTAACTAGTAACAGGCCATAATGGTCTCTGGTTGTGTAGATGTTTTTTTGCCTAACTAAAAATGATCACAGATTACTAGTATATATTGGCTGGAGGAAATGCACAAAAGTCAGCAAGAAATTTGCAATAATGAATGAATAAAACAAGAAATTCTAAATAGTTTAGGGAGGTGTGAAATACTTGATTTCTTGTTTTCCACCTTTCCACTGGCTTGCAGCTCTAGAGTATTGTAATAAAAGTTCACTGTGTCTGTCCACCAGGATGAAGCTAGAACAACAGTTAGGAGAATGCTGGAGGAGGTTGACTTCGGCAGGACAGAGTGTGCTGTAAGGATCAACTCTGTGGACAGTGGGCTGGCAGACGATGTGAGTGAAACTTCTTCATTTCCTCCTGTAAAATTATGATAATCAGTACTGGCAATAGCACAACAGCTTTATAACTCTATCACCAATGAATAGATTTTAGTAAACTCTAACTACAAAATGCTATAAAGTTTTTTTTTTACTTTGCATCCATATTAAACAGGACCTGTCAGCTATTCTGCAAGCAAAGAAGCTGCCTTCAGCCATTTTGCTACCAAAGGTGGAGAGTGTTGAAGAGATGCAAACTGTAGGTATACATTGATCATTTTCAATACTGTTGACTGGTATAAATGAACTTTGGTGCAACACACCAGCTTTTTAGGCATTTTGTAACAATTATGAGCACAATTTCATTTTTTCAATGACAACTGTTTTGATTCTTTGATATATAATGACATGACGTTTTCAAAATCATGTCGAGTTGCTTGAGTAACTGCTTTTTGGCGTATATAATGACATGGCCTATTTTATACAGAGAACAATTATCCCAGTGATACAGAATGCTCATTGTTTCTGGTGAGAAAAACCATGGAAAAACAAGTCATCTTGTGAAAAAGTTTACCGTTATCAAGGAGGTAAATACATTTACAATTACATGCCGTTATTTTGTTTGACAGTTATTATCATACATATTCACATACATTATATACTTTTCCCCCACAGTTTGCTGCTAGCCTAAATGATGCTGTCGCTGGAATAGAGAGTAACCCGACCTTTGACCTTTTTGCCCTCCTGGAGAGTGCGAAAGGCCTGATGAACCTTCAGCCAATTCTACAGGAAACTGTCAGCCTGTCTGACATGTCTCCCTTCCGACTGGCGGCCTTGTGTTTCGGGTCTGAAGACTTTGCTGCTGATATAGGTAGTTCCTTTAACAGTGGGGGGTTTATAGACGCTACCAATTGATCCGGTAAACAAGTCTAGACCTTTTAGAGGAGAGGTTAGAGTGTCTGCCTGTGGACTGGTGCCCGGGTTTGGTCGTGGGTTCGAACCCCGGCCCGGGACCAGTGGGTTTTTATCTGTTTCTACTGGCTCCTCCTGTTTCTTACATTCCTAATAATAGGCATTTCTATTTTCGTAGTTAGTGCCTGGTGAATGCCTGGAAAATCTGGTAGAAAGCTCAATCGGGAAGTGTGCTCACTTTGTAACCATGAAATACAAGTATACACTAATATCCCTGTCCTTGGTGCTGAAGGACATTTCTGATAACACAAGCTGTCTGAATGCTCATGAATGGCCTACATGGTTTGCCAACTCAACAAAAGTAACATTCCGTGAACAAGGTTGATGGAGTCAGCCGAAAATTTGGGGTAAGTCCCAATTCTGTAATCTAAGTGTTGGAAGTTAAAGCTAAGTCTTTATTTCATAATGACTCGTACCAACACAGATGCTAAGTCAACAAAAGTAGTTTATATCTAAAAAAAGAAAAGCTAAAAACTGATAAATTGGAGACAATGGACATGTGTATGAACCAGTGGTGCCACTTTCATTTAATGGTTATCATTTGCAACAGAGTCTTGATTGTAACATTATATTTTTAGAGCTATGACCCCACCTAACCCCACCCTATTGCTTTGCAGGTGCCAGTAGGACCAGTGATGCCACAGAACTGATATATGCTAGACAGATGGTAGTCCTTGCGGCAAAGGCATTCGGTCTACAGGCCTTTGACTACGTCTCTGTGGACTATAAAGGTAAGCAGCAGATTGTCAAGTGTGTCATGGTCTTATGAGCAATCAGATAATGATAATTGATTCCATTAGAGGACAATTTTTTAAGATTCAACCTATGACAACTCCTGGTACTTAACCACAATCCTAGGTAACTGATCTACTCCACAAGGGACCGTGTAGTATGGGAGGAGACGGTTGAATCTGTTGTATTATACATTGCTTAGCCAACTAGAAGTTCAGAACTGTTAACTTACTCTAAAACATGATACTTGTGCAGTTATCAACTGTGATTATTCTTTTAGATGAGATCTTTGCACATTGAAACTTTGTGTATGGAGAAAAATCATACAGTACTTGTTTCTTTTTTTTCAGATACGGAGAGCCTCAGAAGACAGGCAGAGGAAGGAGCTAGGTTTGGATTTACAGGTACATGTATGTGGGAAATGGTGATGATAGATTCTTCTTGACAGAAAAGGATTGCTGATATGATTGGCAGTGAAATTTGACTCAAATTTGTCTCATATAGAAAGACAGGCATGGCTTAAATCTGGTCAGACTGCTCCCGAACCTCAGCCAATCTTGGTCGGCTGGTTTTCAAAGGAATGTTCTGAATTTGTGACAGAGGCTTAAATGTGATGTGCCTGTATTACCCGTAAGTGTACTCCATATTGTTTTCTCTTCACTCAAAATCTAGATGTGTAAAGAGATCTGATCCTTACAGTACTCTGTATTTCTCTAACCCGTGGCAATGTTTGAACTGTAGGAAAATCAGTGATCCACCCGTTCCAGGTGCCGATTGTTCAGCAGGCGTTCTCCCCCAGTCCTGAGAGGGTAGTCTGGGCACGTGGACTCATTCAGGCATTTCAACAACACCAACAGGAGGGGAAGGTAGGAACGCCTCTTCTCCAAGTAGATGTAGCATGCGATTCAGCGTTTCACATGTTTTTTTAGTTTTTTTGTACACCTTGTCCTGGTTTTTCTCCTTAGTAAAGGAAATATAGTTTTAGCTAAGGGCTAAATACAAACTATATCTGTAAATTTTACACTCTTTACTACAAACACTTCACTGCTATCATCCAATACATGTGCATAATTATGTTTACCGAAGGAAAACATATTGTTTTTACTCAATTTCCTCTTCTCCAAACACTAACCTCTGACCTGGCCAATGACATGATTTGTTGACGTCTGTCACCATGGTGACTGGTGTTGCAAACTTCATGGTCTGCTCTGCCCCTGTCACCATATACTAGTAGTACATGTATGTGAATATGTTTTAGTAAAAATTAACAGGGCAGACCATGTCCGAAGGTAAACATTATGCATTTGCTTTGCAAATGTTACTTCTCTAGTCTCAAATTGTAACAGCAGGTATGGTTTTGTTAACATTATTGCAGTCATAGCATATGTACACACTTCAAAAACAACAATGTCTTCAATGCTTTGTAATGTCAGTATTGCTTTTGGCATTCTTTTCTCCAGGCGGTGTTTGTGTATGAGGGAAGAATGGTCGACACACCAATCTTGTTGATGGCACAAAGTATAGTTCAGTTTGCAGCAGCTTTAGAAAAGTGAAGCATATCCATGAGGTCTTCCAACTTTAAATGCTTTCTCTTTAATTCATAACCCTGGTGATTTCCTTTAACCTCCTTTCATCTTTTACTTACTTTTTTCAGGGTTCCTTTGAATATGAGGGGAAAATGATCTACAAGCCAGGACTTCTCCAGGCACAGAACATACTTCAGATAGCTCAGTCTGCAGGACTTTAACATTCACAGCTAGAAAATCACAGCCTGGGTGCCAGACTTTTTCCAGGGCCTACACAGTCCACCTCTTTGGGTCTAACTCAAGGCTGTGAAATTTTGTTGTGTAGGCCCTATAAACAGTCTAGCATCCAGGCTAGGAAAATTATGATACTTTCTTAGAGGTTTCTAACATTTCTAACCATATGGTGTAATAAAATACATGTATAGGGTGATTACCAGTCATCTGTAGGATAACCAAACCCAAATGAACTTCTAGAGTTGAACCTACCAATCACGTGATAAAACTCAGAAGCAATCCCAACCTGGGAGCATCCTAGAGAACATTTTAGAAGAAGGTGGGAGGACTGAGTCTTCAACACACTCAGGGAAATAGGGGTCCCAAGATCCAACTGGACATCCAGTGCCAAAAATGGAGAGAGATGTGTACAGTGTCAACTGTATCAGTAGCACCTAATGCCCATGGATGATTGCTTGAAACTTTATTCATGCCATCCCCACAATTTTTGCTTCTCAAGGAATAGTTTAATTGATGGAAACTTTATTAATTCTATTTCCCAACATTTTTGCTTCTCAAGGAATTAACTTTGTGTGCTATAATGATACATGTACATAAAGCTACATGAAATGGACTGCATGAAACATATTCAAAGTCATACATTGTGAGCTTGTGTTATTTTATCTCCAGTGAATTACATCTAACATATAACGTTACATGGCCTTGTCAGGACAACTGTAAGTAGAGGTATTAGCGTAGTGTAATGTATTAATTAGTCCTTAGATCTACATTTTGTGGTGGATATGATATACACTCAGTATCATAGGGGTGAATTAAAGAATGAACGTAACAAGAAGTCCTTGGAGAGTGCAGTTGTTTTGTGTTCAGCTTCTCATTCATGGCACATGTAACTAAAATGTAAGTACTACTGTATATTGTGCGAGTGATAATATAAGATTGCCGACATTCTGTCCAGACTTTTGATTCATCAATATCCAACTAGATTTCACAGTGAGACATGAATACGCATAACTGAGTAGTTTATGCACATAATACAAGAGAAGTTTTACTTTACGTTTTACTCCTATCCACGAAAGTTTGAATTTAAGGTACAAGCCACAAACACTGTTTAATAAACACATAAGCATTACAGTACAGTATACATTTTCACAACATAAACCTCACTACCTCTTATGAAAAGTTGAAAGGATTGGAGAGCTTAAATTGGCCATGTTAGCTTTGAAAATCACACTGATCGTTTGAAAACATTTCACAGAAAGTTACTTCAACACCTGTTATTGTTGTTGTTGTCGCGAAGGCTGCCGGGTAATAAAAATGGCGGCGCCCACGAAAATCGGACGGTGAGCTGTCAGATTGATCTTTCCTAGATTTTGTGGTAGTTACACCGCCGATTTGAACAGAAAATAGCATCTAGGTTGTTTGTGTTTGATGCCTGGCTCACATGATCGACGGCTGCTCGTTCTCTCACTGACGTAGTGCCTGGACGGACGAATCCGTTGTCGGAAGGGAGGGGGAGGGAGGGGGGCGTAACTCGGACAGCTATCCGCTACTAGTATAGTACTGCATGTGTGGAAAGTTTAAAAACGATATCCAGGAAGTTTACAACGTCTTATAAGGCAACATAGATTATGTAGATTGCATACATGCTACCGTGCGGCAGCACCAATCGCGTGTAACGGCTAGCATTGGTATAACAGTAAGGCCATATGTTGATTTGATTATATGGATGGCATCCGCGCGCGCATGAATTTTCGGCCGTTTCAAAAAAAAAAGTTTTCAACCATACTGTAAATCGTACAAAACAGTTGCAAAATAAGCAAAAATATACCGTTACAAAAAAAACCATACCAATGTGGTAGAATGCCAAAATCAAACGAAAAAAGACGAAATTGTAAAGAAATGAACTTGAAGACTAGATTATTCCCCAAACCATATTCTGTGTCATTTGTTCAACCCTCATGACCACGT
>NW_017804520.1:597311-721996 GCF_001625305.1 Branchiostoma belcheri
AATAGTAAAACTTAACTTTTTTTTTGTCAAAACTTTTTTTTATTCGCACGCGCGCATCAATTTTGGGGTTCCCGGAGGATGTCATCCATATAATCAAATCGATCAACATGGCCTAACACTAACAGGTTATATATCAGCTATTAAATCTCCAAGCAGATGTCACATGGTAGCGATGGAGATGGTTGAATGTTGTATCTACAGTGAAACCTGTATATAGACTAGTGGCCACTCAATTTATTTGAAAAAGTTGTATGTAATGGCCAGGTGGCACTTTAAAAAGGTTGGCACATGTACAGGTTTGACTGTAATTGTGGTGTATTTCATAGCAGAGTGCTGCCCTGTACCTTAGCCCACCAGTAATTTGCATATGCCTAAAATAATTGATGAAAACAAAATTAATATGATCGCTCGTATGTAGAAGTGTACACATGTACAGGTCTGACTGTAGCTGTGCTGTTTTCCATTGCAGGGTGCTGTCCCGTACCTTCACCAGAGTATCCTCCAGCCTGCGCCCCTACTGTACGGCACAGGAACAGCCACCCTACAGGCCCAGAAGGGCGCTCATGTATGTCCCAGGCAACGATGAGAGGAAAATCCACAAGATTGCCACCCTGGGTGTGGACTGTGCAGTGTTGGACTGTGAAGATGGTGTGGCAGCTAACAAGAAGGTTTTCTACTTAAATATCTCTGGTTTGTCCTGCAAGAGGAAGTCATTGAGTTCACTTCCTTTTGCTAATAATTTTTATCATGAAAGTATCTGTGTTAACTTGGTTGTACAAGTACAAAGCTAAAACATTGTTTCAACACAAGAAGTTAGTGCATCAAATTTTGGACGGAAAGTCTTATATTGAAAGCCTGGTAGTATTTATATTGTAAGTACAATATGATTAATAATCTGGCACAAGAGATGAACATAATATATTAAAATGCTTGCATGTAAAACAAATCTTATACTTAAGTTAGTTTTACTTTGGTTTCATTAAAATGATTGGAGGTAAACAAAGGTTGGCATTCTTTCTCTATCTCCTAGGATGAGGCCAGAGCTACAATAACAAGAATGCTGGATGAGGTTGACTTTGGCAGGACAGAGTGTGTGGTTAGAGTCAACTCTGTGGACAGTGAGCTGGCTGATGATGTATGTTCTGTCTTGTAGTTTCCATTTAATATCTAGCCCCATATTCAAGTTGCAAACTAAGTAGTGTGTGTAGGCCAATGGTTGGTGACCCTGTCCCTTAACCAAGATTTTGTTAGTTTAAACCATGGCTGTGTCAGTCACCCAACATGTACGCTACTATTTTTTTCTCTCCTAGCCCTGACCAAATTTTTCTGTTTGTTTGTTTGTTTTCCTTTAATGCCCATGATCATTCTGTCATACTCATTGTCACCTGAGTGAAGTGAGGAAAGTTGTGTAAACTGCCTTTCCCAAGGTCGCAAGGAAGGTGAATTGGCAGGATTCGAACCTGGAACCTGTTCTGAGCCAAATGATCTGTGGTCATGCCACACAACCTCACTGTATGTTTTTCTCTTGCCTGACTTGTTGCTAACAGGACCTGTTGGCCATTCTACAAGCCAACAACCTGCCATCGGGAATCATGCTGCCTAAAGTGGACAGTGTAGAGGAACTTCAACAGGTCAGACACTCATTATATACACAGGTGTAGTGAACAGATGTAGGTTATAAGCCCTTATTATATTTCCTACCACAATGGAATTTACAGGATGAACCACAGCTGCTTGTAGATTACATAACATATACCTGTTCAGTCTTGTCCTGACATTATACTGTAACCAGTACCCTTAAATGTATGTCAGTCAGTATCATCAGTTTTGTAGAATTTTTGAGTAAGTAAATAAGAACCTAAGCAATACATTACTGAGGTTTGTATGGATGGTAATGAGGGTCAATTCATTGTAAATCACTGATTCAGAGCTTAATAAATTTTCCCTTGTGAAGCTGATAACATTCCTTTGTAAAGTTGATAGCATATCTTTGGGAGCTAACTTGACCACGTGTCCATATGTGCTGTTTGGACACAGTTTGCTGCAAACCTAAATGCTGCGGTAGCAGAGATAGAGGCTAACCCCATCTTTAACCTGATCACCATGGTGGAGAGTGCAAGAGGCCTGATGAACCTCCAGGCTGTTCTACAGGAGGCTGGGAACCTGGTGGACATGTCTCCCTTCAGGCTAGCTGCTGTAACATTCGGGTCGGATGACTTCTGTGCTGATATAGGTGGGTGTTTTTTTTCTGAGAGTTCTTCCTATTCAAACATACATTTCAGCACCAGGGACAGGTACACCTGTGTTAGTGGGACTGTCATTTCAGCACTAGGTATACAGCTGTATTTTTGTTAGTGGGACTGTCATTTCAGCACCAAGGACAACTATACTAGTCTTAGTGGGATTGTCATTTCAGCATTAGGAACAGCTACAGTTGTGTTGCTGGGCCATAGGACTGTCATTTCAGTGTAGCTCTAAATTGTTACTGTCCCAATAACCTAGGTGTTCCTAGATTAATGTTGTTTACTTTTTCCTTTTTTTATCATTGCAGGTGCCAGTAGGACCAGTGATGCTAAGGAGCTGATGTATGCCAGACAGAAGGTCGTTGTCACAGCAAAGGCCTTTGGAATACAGGCCATTGACCTTGTGTCCATAGATTTTAAAGGTTGGTGAAAGATGATTAGATATCTTGGTGAAAGATGATTAGATATCTAAGGCAAAGTGATTTTGACTCTCCTTTTCTATTTGGACATTTACATGAACAATCTGACCAAGGAACCAGGGCAAATGTTTTCTCCTAGAAATTTTAAGTTAATGTTTTTTTTCCTCAGATACAGAGAGCTTGAGAAGACAGGCAGAGGAGGGAGCCAAGATGGGCTTTACAGGTATGTAAATGTACATGGTCCTGGCTGTTCAAAATCAATATGTGAAGGGTGCAAAGCATGTACATAAGCTTGGTATAATCTCAACCCATATATTTTACACCAATTTTACCAACCATAAACTTGATGACATGTCTGTGACTTGTTTACTGTTATTGTTTGTTGTTTGTTTCTCCAGGTAAACAGGTGATCCACCCCCTGCAGGTGCCGATTGTCCAGCAGGCATTCTCCCCCAGTCCTGAGAGAGTAGTCTGGGCACGTGGGCTCATTCAGGCATTTCAACAACACCAACAGGAGGGGAAGGTAGGCACACTGGCTGTTACAGCAGTTTGAATGATTATTTGCATGAAAATGTTTGTGTATAAGTTTATGAAGCTCTGTAATGCTCTACCATGTCATGTAAAGACCGTATCCACTGCCAAACAGTTCACAGATAGAATGGTAGTGAAAGGATTTTAGATTTTTATGTGTATTTATACAAGAACATTGTATAGGAAAATGTCCTTGGTTTATAGTAATTTTAGATGACGTCATTTTATGCTATTTTGAGGCCTGAAAGATTAGCCCTAGAAGGTGCTCAAGGGTATTTCAATAAACTCAACTCAATCTGTGTGGGTACTGGGTACTTAAAAACCTAATTTAGTAAAAACTTTGTTCTAAGAAATAAGCACTTTGAATGTCCTTCTGTAATACACCGGACTACCTTGAATCTTTCAAAGTTGTGTACTGTTCTCTCTGCCTTATAATCATGCTATTCCGTCTGCTTTCTCCAGGGGGCGTTTGTGTATGAGGGTAAGATGATTGACAAGCCGTCCTTGCTGCAGGCACAGAACGTGGTTCGGTTAGCAGAGGCAGTAGAACCACCAGGACCTCAGGAGTGAAGCCTGGGACACATGGGTACAAGTCAGGGCCTGAAATACATTGCAGGGTTCTCACCAGAATTTTTTTCACAGCGTAGGGGTCAGGTACAGAAGGACAAATTGTCCCAAAGACATGACTACAGTAGGGGGTCTGGTATTCTCCCCCCAAAATGTCAAAACTCTGAGACACCACTGCCTGGACTAATTCTTTGGTTATAGCTTCATTCTAAAGTAGGTCAGAAGGCTCTCTCTTAGAAGAAACACTGTATTTCAGCATGGATGAGCATAGACGGTCCAAATCAAAGTGTCTGGGACCCCTATGCTCAAACAGTCTAGTGAGAACCCTGCACTATACATGTACTGGCACTTCTATGATGCGGACTTAGAAGAGAAGCAAATAAGTATTCTGCTGGAAAATATGTCTTATGAGGTATCAAACTGTTAGGAAACCAACCGTGAATAATTTCATCATGTTGGCAAGAAACTATATACCGTAAAAGAATCTTTCAGATGTAAAAACCCACCGGTTGTTGAAAAAAAAACCTTATAGTGTTAAGAATTTTTTTCAATTCTTTATTTTGCATTTCACATGCAGTTGGTAACAAGCTCTAAACAAAAATTGACCTATGCTTACATACTCAGTAGGTAAGATGCAGGTAGACATCAGAAATACCTGCACAACTCCAAGTTTACTTGTATTCCAAACCCTGCTAATGCTGCATTTATGCAAGTGTCTTGCCCCTATGTAATAACAGGCCGTTAAACACAAGTGAATTACATGTACAATCTCTGTAGAATAACAAATAGTGGTAGTGTGAATAAGCTTATAGACAGACTAAATTGTTCAGTCAGTTTCTCTTCCCTCTGGTAGCAGTGATTTGGTTGAAAATGTAATGAAATAAAAAATTCACAATGTTTCTAACTATCAGTATCTGGCTATTGTTCAACATACTCAGCCTAGTAATCCAGGCATACTAAGAAGGCATCAAATGCTAAAGTACTAACCATACTGGTACCATACTGTTCTGATTAGTTGTAAGTGTATAAGGGAGCAGTCATAGAGATGTTGCAATACAAGAGTCATGGTATGGAAGAAAGTTATAATAAATGAAAGGGCATAAGGAATTGTCCTAAAGAATATTGGTGTGGATTAGAGTAACAGTTACTTTTGTGGCTGACCTTGTGTTATATATAAACCTGTCATATATTTGAGTAGTGTTATTTTTCCACCTAAGTTATAGTACACTTCAAATACATTACAACTCATAGTGATGAAGATATGTACATGTATTGGTTTATTATAAGTGCTTAATGCATCGGCAAGAATGTGAGTAAAGTTATTGAGATCAAAATAAAAATCTAAATGAAAGTAAACTTTCTCACCAATGAACGTTGTCGTTTGTGATGTGTTTCTTGTCTGTATACTTGAATAGGAAAGTGATAATATGGACAGGCTAGTGCAGGATTTGTACATTGTGTGAGTGAGTATACAGGGTTTAGAGTAGAGGGTAGAGGAGACATATTTAAGTGTAGTAATCACGACATAAACGTTCATTGCACATCGAACCGAGATAGTTGAAATATAAATACCTATCACACAATCGAAAATATTTCAGCTGAGTAAGAAACTAACTTGGTTAAGGATGGCGTGAAGGACAAATCAGCTGCGTGAAAACAATAAAAATGGCAGAAGCTCAATTACTCGTAAAAGTAGTCCAGGAGGTAGCCGTGGCGACTCTTGATTCGGGCTTACATTGCATTACCCTCAGACAAGAGGGTAATGCAATGTAAGCCCGAATCAAGAGTCGCCACGGCTATCCAGGAGGGGGATACGTGACTATGATGGTGATTGCTATAGTATACGCCTCTCATCTGCTTGGTTTTCATTCATATGGTAATGAGATCGACAGCGAAAACTTCACTTCTGCAAAGGTTGTGACCACTTCTGCAAGCGATCAGCTGATCGTAAAATCACGTTTTGACGTATAACTCGAGAATAAAGCAAATTTGATGGAAGGCATTTTGCAGGAATAGAAAAGAGACCGTAAGAAATATACTCTGAGAACAAGGACGTCGAAAAATGTCATAAGTTTAATTTTTCTAAAATTGAAAAAGCGGATATTCATCCCCTATCATACCCCCGTTTTCGAGCCCCCGTTCCGACGAGGCGCGTATCTCGCTAAGGAAGCGTCTTTCATTCCCAGATTTGGCCTTTTCGCGAGTTGGGAAACGCGATGGGCTCTTATGGTGTTTTTACTTAAGATCTATCCTGCTCTTGTTCTTGACATTGAGGCGTGCCTCGACTACCTAGGTATCACGAATTTATCATTTAAGAACCGTTTTAGTCTTGCATCTGTTCATTTTAAGACAAATATTCCTAGAATGACTTTTACGAGTGGCTGAATACGGGCCTTTTTCATCAATATTTCTGTCATTTTAGTTTACGTGCATCCTAAACAATTTTGAAAAAACGCACCATTTATTGAAAATAAAGCTCCCATACTTTTTTCACACCATTCTTCACTCAGTTGAAATATTTTCGATTGCATATTTGACATTTGTTTACACCAAATTTTCGTCTGAGACCCTCCAAATTTCGAAAAGTTTAATAAACTTATTCGGGAATTTGCAATTATTAAATTCCTGGATAAAAATTTTCTAAATGATTTGGAACTGTTGTCGACGTCGTTTTTCATTTCACCCGGAAGGGCGATTCCGAGAAGCAACAAATAGAATTGGTGTAGCCTAAGAAAGTACAGGGTAAAGTACTGATGACTTGTTTGGTTATGTCTTATCATACATTTTCTTTGTTTCTACTGCTTTTTGATCAATAAAAGACTGACTTGAATCTAAAGTACTGTTGCCACGTTTTGCTAGTTGATCTTATAATTGTAACACCGTGCAATACTAGTATACTATATATCACATTCCTATCGAGTGTTTTTGTTCCTTCTCATGCGGCGACCTATCCCATAATACAGCAGCATCAACACGTCAACCCCTGCGATCGCACACCCGACGATGATTGGACGTAGGGTAGAGACGTCATTATCGGCTTCACAAACTTCAGCTGAAAAAACAGATTTTCATGTTCAAGTTTCTCGACAGCTCCTTGGTTTGGTTCATTGAGATAATAGATGATACGAGATCAAATCTGCCCTGTCCAAGACAAACGAAAATAGATAAACTAGAAAGGTAAAATTTGCAAAGCAAAGGTTTACATTCGCATATGGTCTTCTCTGTTAATTCTTACTCAGAAACTTTCATATACTAGTATATGGGGACAGGAGTCTAAATCCCTCCTACTATAAAACTGCAACATGATGTAACCTATCACTAGTTACCATGGTGACAGACGTCTGGTTTAGGTCATTGACCTTATTTGTTTGGAGAATAAGATGAAGAAGAAACAGAGCAAAACCAATATGTTTGGGAACAATGCAAAGGTAAACGTAACAAGTGTAATACGCGACACAAAAGGAACAAGAAACATGTCAGATTGATGCATACCTTGATCGAACTTGTTGCTAGTCAGGCCAAACGGTTGCACTTGGACTTCAATCATCCTCAAGGTGACGTTTTGGTTCAAAGTGACGTTGTCGCCCTTCTTACACAGGTAGGAGCTGCCAAGCTCTCCTTTGAAGACCGCCAGGTTGTGTTTCGAGATGTTAATATGTTTACCTACACATGCGGAATATAAGTGTTGTTAGAAAACGTTGTTTGAAACGTCTTTAGGTGTGAAAATAAGACGAAATATGATAGACAACATATGAAGAGCAAAAAAAACCCTCTTGTAGATTAAGACTATGGGAGAAAGACTGAAAGAAATGTGATCGCATAATTTGTAAGACGCTGTGACCAGAACAGAATAATTGACATTCAGTTCGAAGTAGAAGTAAAGTATAGGATGTAACTTTCACCCGGTTCTAACGCTACTACAGAGAATCTGCTAGCTCGATATCGGAATCTTACCCAGTTCCGCAGGTTGGGCATCAGGGAAGTGAGACTTGTCCGTCACGTACTGAAGGTCGATGTCAGACACCATGAACTTGTTGACCGTGCCGCCCTTCCCACTCTGGTTCCTGAAGGTCATCGTCACGACTGTCAGTTCGCCGTCGAAGGTCAAGGTCAGGGTCGCTGTCGTGTTGGAACACTCCCCGGTCACAGTCACGCTGTTGGGCACATTCCAGCGGGCCGTGCTTTTCTGTGAAACCGTGCAAGATTTGCAACTTTAATGGTAACAAAGTTGCAGAAGAAGATATGCTTCTAATGTTGTAACCCAACACTAGTTACCATGGCAACAGACAGTCTGGTTCAGGTCATTGAGGTCATTGTTAGGACTCAGAAGAAGCAGAGAAAACGCAGCAAGGTGTCCCTTTTCCACCTGATAGATTTTGCTGAAGTATTCGAAAGTGGTAAATTCTTCCGACACCTAATCGTTCAGTATGTCAAACTATTAGTTCACAAAACATGGCAAGTGTTTGTCACCACACACCTTCTCAGTGTCGTGAGTAGTGTAGTTGACCTCTATCTGCACACCCATGAGCGCCATGAAACAGATCTTGTTCTCGTCGTCCGTCAGCGTGAAGTTCAGGGTGATGGGGTCATGAACTGGGCGTGGCGGGGGAGGCGTTGTTATGGCAGTCATGGGCGTGGTCATGTTGGACGGTCCTGGGGTGGTCACCTTGTCCGCTGTACACTCCTTAACTGGTGAGAGTGAAGGAAGAAGATATAAGATATAGAATTATTAACATGAATAAAGAGGATTGTTTTTACACAACCAAGAATTTTATTCAGCCACGACGTTTCGGTGACCGTCTGGGTCAAATCTGACTGGTTTACATTGCACTGCACATGTACCATGGCATATGTTGCTACAATGTATGCATTCCCAAACTCAACAAAATATATTCCCCAGAAGTTGTATCTTTACACTTGTAGTGCAATATATGTCAAAAGTTATCATGAACTGTTTGATAGAAAATTAAAACTTAGCTTTTTCTATTTTTTTTTTTAGATTAGTAGCTAGTAGAGTCACCGGGGCCCAACAAATCGGCAATCGGATCTGGCGATATGAAGTACAATTAACCGAGACAACAATGAAATCTAAGACTACATATATCCTGATGTGTTCCCAAGGTCAAACAGAAAACTCACCAGGGTCAAAATGGCCGCCCTTCACCTGAAACGGCTGAAGGTGAACATCCTCGAACCTCAGTGTGACGTCATGACTCAGCATGACCGTCTGTCGGGTGTTACACTTGTACGACATTCCCGTGGTGCACTGGAATACCGCCAGGTTCTTCTTCTCAACGGTTTGGCTCGTTCCTAACATGCCAGACGGGAAAAACGCCGAGTACAAGTCTGGCAATGGTAACTGTGGTTACATGTATATAGTACATGTACAGTGTACTTGCTATGCATCATGGTGTTGTGTTTTCTCACAATGATATCTTACATTGTAAGATACATGTACATTGAATATCAAAATACAATTCAGCCATTCAAACATTATCCTGAGTGTTAGATTTCTTCCATGGCCTACACAGGCCAGTTCCGCGGCTCCAGGGTCAACATTTCCCCAAGAAAATTATACAACAGCCCCCCTGACGGTGGCCCGAACGCTGGCTAAATCTCGGCCTAGCGAGCTATTGGTCTGGCATCCAGGCTATTCAAACATAGACTTTAAAATGAAAAAAAAAAAATGTTACCGTTATTAACACTGCCAGGGAAGCGAGCCTCAGTTTCCACGTATTCCAGAAACATCTCAGACGCCTTAAAACCGCTGTCTGTGTCAACATCTGTAAGGTCGTCCATGCCTGTCGTGGCCGTGAAGATCACGGTGAGGTTGGTCAGGCCTCCGTCGAACACTAGCTGTAAGGATGCGGTGTCGTTCCCACACGCCCCTGTCGCATTGGTGTTCTTTGGGACGTCCCAAACGGCTGAACCAGTCTTTGTAAAGAAACACAAACATGGTTCCCGACAAATTATCCCAATATCGACAGTTATCGTAGTTTTGCGGAAAAGTTGATGGAGCAGGTGTTAGATAGAAAAGAAAAGGAAACACGCCATCATGGTATAAACCTAAATGTTACCGCAGAAGCCCTTTTTTTCATTTTACAGTCATGCTAAACAGTGCTGACCCAATAGTCAGTGGTATCACTTGTACAATACCAGAATACACAGTAATGTCAATTTTACTGTCATACTATACAGTTCTGACCGGATTCTTCTGACCACATATACCATGGTCCCTACTCAGATCTTCCCCTTCCCCCACTTGAGGCCGTACCTAAAACCATACCAATGATAGCCTGGGTTCCAAATCCATAGCACACTGGACACAAAGTATCTCAGTGAGCTCACTGAGATGATTTGTGTCCTGTGTGCTATGGGTTTGGCACCCAGGCTATACCAATGAACGTTGAGCTTTTAACTGTGAAACCATATGCATTGATAAAAGGAAAACTAACAACCCGCAGTACCTTGCCAGTTGTCCTGGTGTAGTTGACCTGTATCTGAACCGCCATGAGCGCCATGAAACAGACCTTGCCCGTGATGTCTGTTAGTGTGTAGTTGTTCTGGCTGGGTTTCGGGACGGGGAAAGGGATAGGGGTAGTGTGCACGGTTGTTTTTACCGGAATGGTATGGGCGCTGGGAGTGGTGGCCATATCTGCCGCACATTCCTCGGCTGGGAAACATGCACAATGTTGGATAAACAAAAACTGCACATATTGTCATTGTTGTCATCTGTCGATCATTATATCTTGTGAACGGAGAGCACGGTTTCTGACTACTGGTGACGAAATGGTACTGGTGACGAAACAAACATTTCAAGGGCAACAGTGTAAAGCAGTGTCGTCTTACACTGAGTTGGGCTACCCTGGCTAAATAAAATAGAAATAAGTAAGTATTGTAAATGACGCCCGACTCATTCAAATCCTGGCGCACTTTATGCCATCTTAAGACCACGGGTTGAGTCACAAGCCAAAAATCACAGACCAAAAATCATTCCGATATACGGGGAACTAGTACCCATTAGAGACCTTCAACGCTTGTGCTATGGATGTACATGTAAGGTCTACCACGTGGAGATGTACAGAGATACCGTGAACTTCACCTTTACTGAAGTTGCCGCCCTTGACCAGGAACGGCTGCACCTGTAGGTCTGAGAACGTGACGGTGACGTTCCCCACGGTGACGTTCACGGCGACGTCACACAGGTAGGACCGGCCCGGCATGGCGTGCACGTCGTGAGGAGGCCCGCTCTGGACTCTTGTCTCTCCTGTTTGACGTAAAACGCAAGAGGTAAATGGGTAGTGTGTAAGGACATAGCATTGGAAGGCGAAGCTCATTCCTCTTCTTCAACCACCACAGTCCCATGTACCCATGCACCTGTGTGGAGTAAGGAAAGTTCTGAAAAGTGACTTTTCCAAGGACAGAATGTCTAGGCAGGAATCGAACCCGTGACCCCTGGATCCCAAGTCCGCTAGGCTCCAAGCAGATCTTTCAGTGGCCGCAACACAGTATCAAATTGGCCAGGCAGTATCCATTATTTTAGGTTGTAAATGGATACTGTCTGGCTAATGGATACTGTCTATCCAATTTGATACTATCTTGCGGCCACCGAAAGTCTGCTTGGAGATAAAGTCATTTGGCCATCGAGGACATTTTACACTCGCCGAAGACTACAAGATAAAAATCTATATCACCATCGTCCTTGCAATCCGGGAACACGTCCCGGTTCAGTACGTATCCCGTGGTGATGTCCGACCCGTAGAACATCGTGTCGTTCCGTTGGAAGCTGACGGTGACGTTGAAGCCTTCCCCCCAGGACAGCGTGATGGACGCCGCCGTGTCCTCACATGAACCCGTGACGTCAGCGTCGGCAGGTAGATAATAGCTGGCGACTTCCTGTAGGATGGAAAGGGAGAAACACGTCTTCTGTATAAATATGTGTTGGAAATGGTGCAAAATTGTAGTTACGTGCTGATTATACATTGTAAATTGTATACTGACCATTCACGTTTGGGTTTGTCTATTTGTGTATTTGATTGTGTTACCGTAGTTTTTACCACATGCTAGGCACGTCGTCGGAGACACTAACAGGAAGTTAGGTCAAAGGTCCAAGAAAGGTCCTAGACAAGTTTATCTCATTTCCTTTCTTCTATTTCTTGCTACCTTATGGGAGGTGGTGGGGAAATGGACAAAGCTATGACAGAAGCAACAGTTATCAGTAAAGTTTCCTAAAACTTTGATGTGTAAGGGGAAACTAACAGCAATCAACACTGTAAGACAGTAACTGTCGCGAACCTCGGTGTTCTTGGAGTCGTTCTTAACATACGGCACGTGAAACGTCATCCCGACCGTCATGAGTAGACAGGTGGTGTTCTCAGCGTCAGTGACCGCAAAATGGCCGACTGGGGGGCGGGCTGGGACCCACTCATGACCTGGAACGTTTTAGAAATAAACTTGATAGCCTTTATGTCCTAAAACTGTACATACATACATACATACATACATATCGTCATGTATATATCGATTCGAATGATGACAATTTGTCTTGGAATACAGGACTCGAGAAATATGGATGAATATAACCCGTAATGCATGACATACGTACGTTCATCCATACTTTATAAGTGTGTACCTAGCACATGATATCACAAGAACAAGACTATTTATTAGTTACTGGATCTGGTGTTTTGTTAGTCCTGACAGAACTCTATGTACCTGTACAAACGTCGGTCTATCAATGATCACAGTTAGACCACATACAGTGACTTTAAACTATTGGTCTGGAAGGCAGACAAGTTTGCAGTAATCTACATGTATACAGTATATCTACCTGACGATGATACAGCATACATATGCATACTGAGAGTGAAATCCTGCGTTACCACTGCCCCCCTCCCCCTTCCCCCTGAGGCACCCTTTACACACACACAATTTGCACCCAATCCTATTTGCCGATATTCATGTGATGTTGTCAATGGATGGACTTTGGTCAACTTTAGCCCTACAAACCGCGTCGTCCACACAACACAAATAGTCCATTCAAGTTATGACCTTCGAATTCTAGCCGAAAAAGGCAACAGACATTGTCGTGTCTAACTTTCTACTACTCACTTTTAACAGTGGACGATAAAATAACTACGATGGTTAGCCATGCCAGCCACGCCATGTTTCGCTTGCGTATGGGGGTTACTTGCGAACAAAGTTTAATCAAATACCGTCACTGGCTAGTCACTTGTTTGGCTTGCAGTGTATATTCTAACCGCAAGGTGGTGACGTTACATGTATTAGAACGACCAACTCGGATTAAGCTAGCCTGGGTGCCATTCTACGTGTATTTGTATGCCGGGGTTCCCATTATAAAAATATATTACATACATTATACATTAATACATTGTATAAATATATCTCAGGGGGGCTATGGGAGCCCCGGCATACAAATAGGATGGTGCCCAGGCTAGGATTAAGCCTGGCAAGGAAGTCTTTTTTAACAAAAGAGCGAGCTGCAATATTGTATTAGCACTTTTGGAATACGAAACTTGTATACTGTTCGGTATATTATAGTAAAATCTTTATTCGTTAACATTTGTTATAATGGTCAACGGGAGCCCAGGGACATTCAAATGCTATGGATGATCAATTCTAAGTGATTGGGGGCGATTCTGTATCACACGGAATGCTCTAGATTGATGTATGCACACTTTTTTTTAGCAGAAAAATCCTAAAATTTTGCTGCGCTGCCCTGTATTTTTCCATTAAACCTTTATAACGTCATAAAACAGTCGAACGCCACACAATACAGTAGCTCGAACAGCGCATGCTCAGAACGACGCACAATAGAAAAGTCCATCTCAGTGCATATAGTCCTGAGGTACAGACGTCATCTTGTGCGCTCCAAGATTTTCGTCAGTTTTTCGCTTATTATTGAAAATTCTCTACAAAAGACGGTACGCAAGTAACCGCTCTTGGTTAGAGAACTTATCGAGTCGCTTATTCGCGGAAGAAAAGGTTTGGTTTTCGCCTAAACCTTCATTCAATTCGAGATTATACGGTAAGTACTTTTGAACTCTTTTTTGAACCATTTTTACCAACAAAGTAAGGATGATTTTATAATTTTTGAATACGTTTAAGTTATTCTGTGCTTAGAACTGTTGATAGTTATCGTAGAGTTAACATTCTAATAGTTTTAACTGAGGAGAAATATACAGATACTTGTATACTGCACGTATTACGTAGTTAGTGGGGTCAAATTGCACTAGGTCTTGAGTTTACGTCAAGTAACAAAAAGCGAAGTAGCCAATGTGACGTCATAGTTGCAAACTTTTGGTAATTAGCCGCGGTGCATGCCGGGAATATGGAACCACGTGCGCATGCGTTGGGTAGCTTTCTAAGAACATAGGCTTCAACAAACGCTGCCGAACGGGCTTTTTTTTTGCGATTTGAGACGTTTTTACAAGTTTAGAGGGATTATGAAAGGATACTACGACAGACGTCAGTCAAAAAGGGAATTAAGGGGCAAAATGTGTGATATGGGAAGCACCGATACGTTGATAAAAAGCAGAATTGTTGGAGAGAACGACTGTGTGAGGATGGACTGTAGACTTGGTGTTGAAGGAGGGGGGGGGTGAACACTGAACAAAAACTTGCCAATGGTTCGCCCATGGACACCAGTAACACCGGTGTATGCCTGCTCAGAACGTGGACGAGTATTCCACCGAAGTAAAGATGGAGGATACAGCTATCGTGAGAAAGGCTCAGTCTGCGGGAGGACCGGACGGTTCCCCCGAGGTGGACCAGGGCAGGCCCACGGTCAGCAGCGAGCCATGGCTGGGACTCAAGGTGAGCAGGAAAACTTGTAACTGTTACAGAACAGACAACAACAAAAAAAGAGTCAATATACATGCACTGTATACGGTGTAATATACAAGAAGTACTGTATGTAGTTAGAAGATTCAAGCTTCTAAAATGTACTTTAAAGTCAGATACTAGATCACCACTACTTAACTTTTTTTTAGTAAATAAGGCCATGTTGATTTGATTATATGGATGACATCCTCTGGGAACCCCAAAATTGATGCGAGCGTGCGAATAAAAAAAAAGTTTGGCTAAAAAAAAAAGTTGTTTTCATTATGAAATCTACGTGGTTTTGAAGGTTGAACGGAGTATGGTTTGGCGAATAATCTAGTCTTCAAATTCATTTCTTTACATTTTCGTCTTTTTTGGTTTGATTTTGGCATTCTAAGACAGTGGTATCATTTTTTGCAACTTACGGTATGTCTTTGCTCATTTTGCAACTGTTTTGTTCGATTTACAGTATGGTTGAAAACTTTTTTTTTTGGAAACGGCCGAAAATTCATGCGCGCGCGGATGTCATCCATATAATCAAATCAACATGGCCTAACTTAGTTTATCTGATACGCAACTTTTGTTCTTAACTGTAACGATATTGTTAGCATTAATAAGTCTATTAGCAACTGTTTTAAGAGACATGTTACTTACTGTTAACATTATGGCTGTATGTTCTGTAATACTTATCAATATACTGTATACTGTACACTATACAAGGAGTTCTTTGTATGACATTAGAAGATTTAACCTTCTAATGTTAGATACTAGATCACCAATAACTACTTAAACTTTTTAGTTAGATTCTTTAACTAAATGACTGCTACGTAAACGTGTTCTTCAATGTAACGAAGATATTTGTCAGCATTGATGACTTAAAGCAAGAACTGTTACATTTGATCAGACTTATTACTGTTAACATTATGGTTGTATGTACTGTTATACTTGTAGGATTGACTTCGTCTTCGATAGCTTTGACAGATTTGTTAAATGATCTGTTAAATGTTATGTTTCTATACTTGGATGTTCTGCTATACTTTTTTTATTAACTTATGTCATATCATTTAAATGGTTGAAGTATTCTAGCATGATGTACACAGTGTTACAATGATGTTAAATTAATACTATGATTCCTTGTATACATACGTGTGGCGTAATGGCAGAGTGTTCTGCTTGGAACCAAGAGGTCCCGAGTTCGAACCCTGCCATGTCACCTATCATGTGCCCTTGGGAAATGCACTTTACACGACTTTCCTGGATGGAGGCCTGGCGAACCCCATCTCATATTAGCCACAAAAAGGCAGCAGAATCTTCAGCTAGTTGAAGGCGGCTGCCTCAAAATGAAAGATAGAAAAAAAATGTTACATGTTCGTCATGTTCTGAGTGCTGTTATTACCTTTGTTTACTACAGGATTTTATGAAGAGGGTGCCGATTGTTCGTAGTTTGGACCTGCTGAGTGGTGGAGACAAAGGAGATGGGAAGGAGAAGGTCAGTAGTATCATCATTTAGATTGTTTCCCTTTGGCAATATATACTGTGAACTTATTCAAGAATAGAAGGCCCAGTAGAGGACAAAACATTAAAAGGATGTGTTTGTGGTGTTTAATGTTCACGGGGACATAAAGGACATGGAAGCACCATGAACGTTTGAAGATTTAAACGTTTGAAGATTTTTTAGTCTTTCTCCTAAAGTAACTATTTAGAATGATTTTAGTGTTCTATAAGAATTAGATAACACTAGACTCTTCTTTTTTTCTGCTCTGTATTATGTGCACTGTACTTCATAGAAGTACGAGCCTGTCCTTGGTGCTGAACTCAACATTTACACAGCTAAAAGGACCTGTCCTTGGTGCTGAACACACCATTCACACAGCTGAAGGGACCTGTCCCTGGTGCTAAATAAATGCACCATGTACACACTTATGAAAGTGACACAATAGGTGCAATACATCTACAGCAGTTTGTTATAGATTTATCTCAAACACTTTACATGTTATACTCACTAATAAGATGTACAAGAACCTACAGAAACAAAACTTGATGCATCTCACAGCTGGAGGCAGGAGATGGTGAGAGTAAGAGTACGGCAGTGCTGGTGGAGACAGCCGCCAGGGTTGATGAACTGCTGGATGAAGTTGAGGAGGAGTTCCGTGATGCGGAGGCTGCGTCCATCCGTGGTGTGGACAGTGGTGAGACTGAGGAGCTGTCAGCAGCAGAGAGAGGTACTCCATCAGTCCCCATGGCTGCAGAGGTAACTGATATGTCTTCTGAGGAGAAACTAGAGGTAAAATATGTTGTTTTTTCTATGAATACAGTGCATTGTTTTTTCTATGAAGACAGTGTATTGTCTATTACAATTGTATTTTGAAAATAAAATTTGTACGACTCAAAATTTGAAACCATGTCCTGAGTCAACCAAGCAATCTTTCAACCAAACTATCAAATGCCAAAAAAAGTTTGTTCTGAGTGAAAGTCGACCTGCATTGTATTTTTTCTTTTTGTTGCAGGAGATGAGACAGGAGCTGGAACGGCTTGTGAAGCTGCTCAGAGCTTCAATTGACTCAAAGACGGCAGGGTTCAAGCGCATCAACAAGGAGTGGAAGTAAGTAGGAGCCAGGAGATTTCTTCATTGAGACAAGATTGTACCTGGAGAGCTGTGGCAATGATTGGTATATTAGTGCATCTGTGATCTTAGCATTACAGTCATCTGTAAAAGGTCTACACATGGTACTTTGCAAATTGTCCTAATAAGGATGAATCATGTTTATCACCTAGATGGTCACAGGTTAAAGTGTGTTTAACCATTCTTTCCTGAGCTGCACCTCCCCAGGGTGTAACATGAGTTGTACTGACATGTCATGACTACAGTGAGGCACTGAAGGAACTGCGTCGTGCGTTCAAGAAGGCCGACAAGTTCCACAAGAGGTACCGTAAGACCATGTCTCGTCTGGAGAAGATGGGGTACATCATTCCCCCTGCTCCTCAGCCACAAGAAGCACCTCACAGGTGAGCAATCTATCAAAAACTTGGGTTGTGAAGGAACATACCTGATCAATGACGGATATTTTTATTGACGCCTCAGGAGCAGAGCCATGAATTTTCTATCTATTTTCTATCTGTTTGGACACTGTGAACTTTGCATTTCTTCATGTAGGAGGGCAAGCTTGGATGCGGTGACGCCATCAGCAGAGACGCGCACCTCTGACATGAGTCTGGTCATGGAGCTTCGCCGTGCCGCGTCCAGCCTCTACCAGATCCAGACCGCCGACGGAGTGTCGGGCAGTGGTGAGACTGCTGACAAGCTGCCAGCAGCAGAGGGACGTACTCCATCCCTCCCCACAGTCCCAGAGCCGACTGCAGTGTCTTCTGAGGAGAACCTAGAGGTAAAATATGTTTGTTGTTCTGTTCTATGAAGACAGTGTGTTGTCCATTTCTATTGTGTTTTGAAAATAAAATTTGTATGACTCAAAGTTTGCCAAGCAAGCAATCAGATGCCAAGAAAAGTTTGTTCTGAATGAAAGTCATTGTATTCTCTTTTGTTGTTCCAGGAGATGAGACAGGAGCTGGAACGACTTGTGAAGTTGATGCGAGCTTCGATCGACTCAAAGACGGCAGGGTTCAAGCGCATCAACAAGGAGTGGGGGTAGGTGGATAGTTGCATATAGTGAATATAACATTGTGTGTGTCCAAACTACTGTTGTAATGATTGCTACATGAATGTATTTGTGATTTTAGTATAACAGTCATCTGAAATTTCTACACATTGCAAAATAATTGCAAAGAAGGCGCAATATTGTTCATTATCTAGATAAAGCCATAGGATAACATGTTTAACCAATTTTTCCTGAGTTGATCTTCCCCAGGTGTAACATAAGTTTTACTAATGTGTTGTCTTTACTACAGTGAGGCGTTGAAGGAACTGCGGCGCGCATTCAAGAAGGCGGAAAAGTTCCACAAGAGGTACCGTAAGACTATGGCTCATCTGGAGAAGATGGGGTACATCATTCCACCTGCTCCTCAGCCACAAGAAGCAATCCACAGGTGAGCAATCTAGTAAAATGTTAGGTTGTGAAGGAACATGACTGATCAATGATGGATATTTTTTGGCAATGCCTCAGGGGCAGAGCCATGAATTTTGTATTTGTCTGGAGCAGACTGTTTTGACACTGTGAACTTTCTTTCGTGCATGTCTTCAGGAGGAGGGCCAGCGTAGATGTGACCACGTCATCAGCAGAGACGTGCACCTCTGACACGAGCCTGGTCATCGAGCTTCGCCGTGCCGTGTCCAGCCTGTATGGGATCCAGAGCGTTGACGGAGTGTCGGCCATGTCGACTGACACAGACAAGCAGAGATCCACTGCTGCTGAGAGAGCATCCACCATGTCTGCTGACAGAGTGTTGGCCATGTCGACTGACACGGACAAGCAGAGATCCACTGCTGCTGAGGGAGCGTCCACCATGTCTGCTGACAGAGTGTCAGCCATGTCTGATGACATCGACCGACTCTCCTTCGCGACGGGCCGAGAAAATCCACCCTTCTATGACGACCCGGACAACCTCTGGCTCACGTGGCCCTGGATGTTCACTAAGTCTAGATCTGGTGCTAAGGATGACAGCATGCACAGCGACACCACCAGCCTGTCTTCTACTGACTCATTTGCCACAGCAGTATCTGAGGTAAGTACAGGAACATAATATGGTGCTCACTACATCTTTTTTCAAACATCTGCTTCTGTGAGGTATTTATGTGCACTGTCATGCTTCTTATACATTTTCTGATGTGAACCTACATAGATGCCAAGAAAGGAAGTTACAAATCGACTGAAACACAGTTTCATCACTCACTAACTCACCCAGTCACATCGTATTGTACCATGTTTTCCCAACCACTGGAAGAATAGCTTTCTTGAAACAAAACTACAATCCCTTCGTGTCTCACTTGTCATTAAAACTGACCACAACAAATTTCCACTGACCTTTCAGCTGATGGACCTGGATGACCATCACGGAGAGTCCACTGCCCACGAACAGGCCAGCGAGGTGATCCTGCAGAGCTCTGCCTCCACTCAGAAGAAGTCCAAACTGCAGAGACTGAAGAAGTGGATCCAGCGCAAGGGCCGCAGCTTCTGCAACAAGATCCGCTGCCGCTAAGCTAAGATCTGCCGGGGTACACTGTTAATTCACTTCTAATTGTTATCATGTGACATGTTTAAAAGATTTTGTGTAATAACTATGCAGTCAGGTACATGGACAGAAATTTGTGTTAACTGTAACCTAAAAAGACAAAAGGAACATAGTGGCAGGAAAGACCAACAAGCTTGACATATTGCCAAGTGTGTACTAAAGCCCTCTGTTCCAAAGAAAAAATTAAAAAAAGCTAAAAACCCAAAAAAATAACTGTTTATGTTACCAGTATGCAGTATGTAGTATGTACAGTCAGCACATGCTGTAAATGTATGTGCAAAACATTTTGCTTTCGTTGCATGTCCCTTGGTGTCATCACGTTTGTGTATATTATTAGACATCCATTGTACTGGTAATAGTGGCATGTACATGAAGTGGTATTGTCAGTATCTTTTACCATCTTACCATTTGTTTTGGTCAGCACACTTCCCAGTATACTGTTCTGTAAGTTTAAGCACTTTATGTACTGGACAGGCAAGCTTTTAAGGCGTAAGGCTGCATTTTACATACTGTTTGATCTTCTTTACAGTATTACAGTATAATTTATACTGTGATACTGTAAAGAAGATCAAACAGTATGTAAAATGATAGATGGGATACTTGAGCTGTAAGGAAAGCTCATGCGTTTCATAGTAACTATAAAACAAGTGTGAAACACACAGGTCAAGTACTGTATCTAGATACTTGAGCCGTGGAAAGCATTGGAAGTTTGGGGACTAGGGAAGATCCACAACGAGGTACAGTGGACCATGGAGTAACTTCCATCCTTAATGGGAATTGTAGCAGAAGGGACATAGAAATTGCGCTGCATATTATCTATTAGTGATCTGATCAGATCCTGAATGCGCACATTGACTGTAACACAGGCTAGGAGTTTGCATTGTACGAGATTAAGAGGTATGGCAAAGTAAGTCATATAGTTGTTGGAGCCACTTGTTGAGGGCTCTAGTAGGGAAGTCTGGAATTTAAAAATTCCAATCACTGTATGAGACGAGGTTCTATGGCAGCTGTATAGAATTGGGGCCAAGTTGAGGGCTCTACTAGGGTACTTTGCGGAATCTGAAAATTCCACTGTCACATTGTAAGAGATAATTGATTAATGGCAAAGTACAGCCATAGGGAGTTGGGGCCAAGTTGTGGCCTCTAGTAGGGAAGTCTCTGGAAATTCGATGTGAAAATTCCTGATATTGTAAGAGACAAGAGGTTTATGGCAAAGCACTGCCTTAGAGAGTTGGAGCCAAGTTGAGGGCTCTACTAGCCACCATACTAAATCACCCTGATGGGCTGATTTGTAAGGCTGATGTCTTGTATTTTTTATATGAGTAAAATAAGAAAAAATAGCTGACTATAGAGATCATGTTTAAGACATGATGTATGTTAGCTTGGTAAAAAAAAAAGCAGAGTATTAAAGGAGATACAAAAAGTTGTGAAGCAAGAAATAACGGTTCTGCTTGAGCCAGTGAGGATAGCAGGAGGCCTTGCCATTGAAAAAAGGCTGTTCTACAAAGAGATGCCAGGCTAGGGCACTTATTAGTTAAGCTGATTCAGCAATGTAGCCAAAATTAGTCTGAATGTAAAGGCACAGAACATGAGCGAACAAGGAATTCTGTGTGAGGAAAGTTAGGGTACGGTGATACTAAAGAGAATATTTACTAGGATGGCAGAAAATAAATGGAATCTCTTGATCAAGATACTGACTCTGTCTTTACTAAGTGTGTCGTGTATGAGTCTCCTAGCAACTTCAGAAGACTGTTCTTTGGATTTTTTCTCCTTTAATTTCTTCCCGCCAAGTTACCCTTTATCAAGAGATCACATTAATCCATCACCTTGCTACATGTAGTACGGACTGCTTCCAGTAAGAACCAAAAATGCCAATACCCAGTGCATGCACACAGTGATTTCTGTAAGACCCTTCTCTTTTGCAGTTATGTTGTATATCCCCAAAAAAGAGAAAACAGGCAAAGACTGCTTGAGGTAAAAAAAACAAATGCTGCAAAAGGATGAAACAGAAACGTGACCATCCCAAGTCTATATTGAAACGGCAATATTTTGCACGTACAATTTCAAGCAATACCGGATATGTAGACATAGGAAATGCCGAGCTGATGAGTTAATGAAGCTTTGGTACTTTCACACAAGCATAATTACAGAACAATATCATCTGAAGTCTGCATAAATGTACCTAAGTTGTGGTATTCAATGAAACGTTGAAATCCTAATAGTAACCCCTTCCGATAACATAATCTTAGACCTATCCCCATAAATTGACAAAGTAAACAACAAAGCATATTACGATTCACTACCAAAATTCTAAAGCGCTTCTAGGATTCTACATGCCAAGATGAATACTACAGTTTATAATTGAATGAAGTACTCAAGTTTTGTCACCAACTATTACAGAGCATAATCACGAGAATGGTAAAGACATAAAATATACAACTAAAACATCAAATTGTAATCATTTGAAACTGCTACAATTCTCTAATAACTTGCAGTATTGATGTGCTTTCCTTGTAAATTGTAATGTTTTCTTTATATTTCATAAATTAACAATACAAAGTATTATCACATTTGCCTTTTAAGTCATTGTTTTATCATTACAATCACATTCAAGTCTTTCTCATCCCTACATATGATACTTTGCATTGTTAGCATTTTCAAAATGCTGTAATAAATTCAACACATATTTGGATAAATTTCTTTATTAGCTTGAGACATTGACGTTTACAAAGAAACTACCAACTAAACCTTCCTTCACTGGATTTAGAAACAGCACAAGTGGATATCCTGTCATTTACAAATACTTCACAGTTCTATCATACCATATTACCCCTGTATTCACCCCTGGTATTTCTTTGAGAAAGTTGCCCAAACCCTGCTAGTCACTTTGATGACTAGAGAAGTGGTTTTTCTTGTCAATGACAATGCTTAGCAAACTAGATCCATCTCCTAATTCTAATATACAAAATCATACAGATTACTTTTGACTTTCACCAAGGCGAAATCTCATCATGTCTTCCAGAATCTGCTACTTTTACTAGTACTTTGAAGCTGTCAGTTGTTTAGTCCTGCTTATAAGACACTTGACTTTTTCTATATGAGCACAAATGATTTTCATGAGGAATTTCAGGGCACAACTGACAGCAGCAATTATCAAAAACTGTACACAAGAAAACTTGTCTCCAGTTTTGCTGGATCAATATTGCCTTTTTTTTCTTGAATTTCTGAATTATCCTTTTTTTTCTCTCAGCTTTTTAGCTCCTGTAGCAGCATTTCATATCAAAAGCCCAGGAAAAGTATCATTTGGTATTTACAGTCCTCTGGCATCCCCCTTCACATCGTGCAGCAGTCACTGCAAACCCTTGGGGGCACGTAGGGGATGTCCAAACCCCTCACCACCCCCTCATCCCCTCGTAAAATTTACACTGACAGGTGCACTGCTCTGGTTTGTCTCCAAACAACAGGAGGAGTGTGTGGTAGATTGTTACATATACAGTCATGAAGCAACAACAAGGCATCACCTTATGCCCGGTGTATTTTACAGGAATAATGCAGGGTATCATAAGAGTTTGTAGTTGGCATCCGAGTCATGGACATAGTAGACAGTGTGTTTTGGAAAAGTTACTACAGTGGCCAGCTGTAACTGAAGACAAGTTCAATGTTGTTGTGAACCACACACAGCAAAAGCTCCTGTTGTTTGGAGACAGTGCCAGAAACTTCATCAGAACATCAGAATAATTAAGAGGAATTTGTACATCGTTGTGGCCGTTACACCTGCTGGTATCCTTTGTGACTCTTGCGCCGTCCGATCAGGTACGCTATTAGTACGATGACGACCAGGCCGGCCAGGGCGCAGCCCACGGCGATAGGCACGATGTTGCTGATCTCATTATCAGCAGGGCACTCTTCAGCTGAACAAGGGGGAAAGAAAACAGCGTTTTTTTTCTACTTCAAAAACATAGTGTGAAGAGTATATACTACACTCAAATGGGTAAGCATGCAATTTCTTTTCACTCATGGCAAGTACACTACACTATAATCTAACAAATACTGGCTGACTACAAAACACTAACGTCCTAGCTAGAGGAGTTTTTAGAGTGGAAAATCGTAACATTTTCTCTATGGTCTGTGACTGAGTACTGTCAGAAAAAAAAGTAAATCAGAAAACTTAACCATGTTCCAAACGAATTTGGTTGGAGATTAAAACATTGTACACTGTAGCTGTAGTGCACACATTGAAGAACCACGAAAGAACATATCATTTCCAAGAACAAACCTGTGTCAAAGTTGTTATCAGTCAGCCCAAACGGCTGGACCTGGACGTCTGTGGCGATGAGCATGACGGTGTCAGACAGAGTCACGTCCTGTTCAGCCATGCACTTGTAGGAGCTGCCCACGGAACCCTCGAACGCTGTCAGGTTGGTGCTGGACACAGTGCGCACTGTGGGGACAAAACATTCAAGAGATTTACTACCTTTGTACTACAAATATACGACAGAGCATTCTGCTCAGAACCCAGAGGTCCCAAGTTCGAATCCTGCCAAGTCACCAACCTTATGACCTTGGGAAAGGCACTTAACAATAACATGACTTTCCTCACTTCACTCAGGTGAATATTATGTCAGAACGATCATTATCATGATCGTGGGCATTGAAGGAAAACCAACCAACCAAGATACACAGTTTGTCTTACCGACGCCACTGCTGTTGGTTTCTGGGAAGCGTGCGGAGGTTTCCGTGTAGACCACAGCGATAGCGGAGGCCATGAACTTGCCGTCGTCCTGCAGCAGGCCGTTCGCGCCGGACCTGGTGAAGGTGATGGTGATGTTGGAGGCGGTCCCGTCGTATGTCAGCGTCAGGACAGACGTGTCGTTCCCGCAGGTTCCAGACACGGCCGGGTTAGCTGGGACATTCCACTTCGCAGACCCTTCCTACAATGGAGCAAGATTTACACACATCACAATCAGAAATAAACCTTGTCACGTGTTGCCCAAGTGGTAAGTCAAAATACTGTATGCTTAGAATCAAACAACATGGAGAAAATTTCATCCTTTTATTCACCATTCATGTTTGTTGAAGGTATATGTAAAGGATAATGTAAAAAACAATGGCAAACGTGTATATTGTGATTGCTCTGTCATAATTCTTACATATAGCTTTTGTCCATGTTGCTGTGTATTCAACTTGCTAACATTGCCTCTTTACAAGCAAACACACAAACAAAAGCACTGATAAGAAAACCCTGAGGTGACAAACTGTATCAGAACAAAGGAAGAATGTTTTAAAATCATACATACCTTTCCGTCAGTCTTGGTGTAGTTTGCCTCAATCTGCAGAGCCATGAGCGCCATGAGACAGACTTTTCCGTCACTGGTCAGGGTGTAGTTGTTCTGTGGGGGAACCTCGGGTTTGGGTGTGGGTGTGGTGGGGGGTGGTTTGGTGGTTGGCATGATGGTAGTTGCGTTGGGATTGATGGTGGAATTGCCAGCAGGGGTGGTAGTCATGTCAGCCTCACATTCCTTAACTGGAAAGTTTAAAATATCACAACGTAAGGTAAATCATCCTCAACAGAGATGAAGTATGATAATACTATCCAGTAATAGTGTAACTTGGCTTTGATACTGCTTATGTTTTCAACCAATCACAGCAGGTCATCCCTACTCGATAAGATTGTTGGGTTCATTATTTGTCAATGCAGAAAAAAAAGTACATGGACCCGTGCAGGTAGAAATCAGATATACCTGCACAGCCCCAAGTTTACCGGTGCTAAGGTGCACACACACAATATTTTCATCCGTGAAAATGGTACAACTGTAGTTTTTCTTACCATCACCAAAGGTGTTGTTGTACCCAAAGGCCTGGACCTTCACATCGGCCAGGTTTAGCAAGGCCCCAGCTTCATCCAGGGGCAGGCTGCCCTCGTTGTTACACTTGTACGCCTTCCCAGCTGGTGCTTCAAATTCCTTCAGATCAGTTTTGGTCACAGTTACGTTGTTATCTGTGAAATAAAGAACAAAAGGCATTTGTAAACTGTCAACATCCAGTTTTGTCCTGGAAAACTTCTGACAATCATCAGTACAATAATCCAGAATTTCTCACTGACCCTATGCATTAGCTCCCATAGGCTAAGAGAATTCCTTATAGCAGAAAACTGAATCATGTAGAAATAACTATATGGAAGCATAAAATAAACACACAAACAGGCACACACAAAACAAAACCTCTGTACTGACAGATAAGGCCTAGGAAAAAAGTTGTTTCCTGTTTCCTGACCGACCCTAGAAAAACTGCCAACTCTATCCTTTTTCGGGTGGACCCCTTCAAGGGACATAAATTTTTCAAGCTGCCCGACCATTTCTAGCTTCATGATCATGATACTTTGTTAAACCGTCTTGTATAATATAAGCTGGATCACTAGAGATTGCCAAAGTCTAATAATAAAACAAAGATAATCCCTATGTACTGACCCTAATTTTTTTAGGACTGAAACAGGAAACGCAACATTTTCCTAGGCCTAATTTTTTCCTAACATCTTGTCATCTCAGGAAACACAGAGATTCTTTATTGACACAACAAAAAAGTACAGAGACTTTTGTATGGTCGTCTACAAGATCTAACAAAGCTAAATACATGTGTGGATAACGTCATCTTACGTACAGAGTATATGTATGATGTAACAATAAAGGTTAACTATTCTCTAACATGTGGTCTCTAAGATCGAAACATTCTTTAATGTATTTTCCTATTTGAACACTGTATTGGTTATCTCCCCTGAGAATGTAGTTGCATTTATCTATAGCATCTGACGTATTGAAATCAATTGAACAAGCGGAAAGAAAGGTGAACAGCAATAGGCGCTTATCATTGTATAGTGTACAATCCATTATAAAATGGTGCTCATTTTCAATCATGTTTGGACAAAATGGAACACACAGATGTACTCCTTACTTGGTTTTGTAGTGTTGACGAAGACGTCGGGATCTTCCGTGTAGGACAGCTCAACACCAGACAGGTAGGTCTGATCACCTTCCATCGTGAAGGTCATGCTGACACTGGTGCTGCCTGCAGGGGTGGACAGCGTCAGCTCTGCTGTCCCGTTTGCTGCACAGCTGCCACCGACGACGACTGTGGAGGGGTCGGTCGCGTTGTACTCGGGCAGCGCCCATTGAAAGATGGCAGGCTCCTAAGAAATGAACAGCCATTCAGTATTATATGTAAACTAGTATAGGCAAGCCAGTCCAAAAGCAACCACAAGGAACTTTAAGAAAATGGTCTCAGTAGAGAGGTGATGGGTTTATTCTTTATACATGTAGGGTTAAGTGACCAGATGGTCCAAAAGTAGAAGTGGTCTCAACAACTAGTTTGTCTGTATATTAAAAATTCTGGTTATCAAACAAAGCAAGTCTTGAAAGACCATAGGTTACTAGGATATTAATAATATCATAGTAAAATGTTGAACTTTATTCCAACACAATGGGTACACAGAGATCAAATTTTCAACGACACTGTTGCCTTCATCAGGATAATTATCTAATGACCAATTACTAGGATATTATTTAGTGTTACTTATGCAACCTTTCAATGTATGTTACTCTTTATGCCTGAAGAACAGAGGACTGATCCACTCTTTAGACTGACCTGCTGGTTAGACTTGGTGTAGTTGACTTGGATGGTGAGGGCCATGTCTGCTCTCAAGCACGTCTTGCCGTCGCCATCCTTCAGTTCATAAGGGTTGGTCGTTGCTTGAGCTGTGTCAGAAAAATATGTGCCATTATTTAGATATACATGTTGTACTTAGCTCAACCAAGGTCATTTCAAAATGCTTTGGAGGAATTTGGCTTACTTTAGAATACAATATAACATACGTATAGTAGCTAAGATCCAAATATTCTACTGATTACCATTTGTATAATCAGTCATTTAAATATGTTAAAAATGTTGGAAACAAACATACTAGTAAGTCTGTCTGAAGGACAAACATATTGTAACATGTCCCCTAAATTCAAACCTTGACATATATCAGGAGACATCTACATTTAACTGATGACAAACATGACAGGCAACCACACAAGTTACCGTATTAATATGAGTTTATGACACTCAGCAATTATCACAGATCACTTATGAAGTATCTATGAAACAGTAGTATGGCATTAATTTATGGAGAGGTCTGTGTTTAATTGTAAGAACTAGTACTAGTACTTTTGGGTCAGTAACCACTTTCACATGACTAGGCAGGTGACACATCGTTACCTTCTGGGTCAAGATAAATACATTTTTATATAATACATCTGTTTTCTACAGTACATGATTCCTACTACTACCGGTACTAGTAAACCGCTACTCTCTCTCATGTCGGAAAATTCCAAGTACTTTATTTAGTTTTATACTTTTGTCTGCAATGTCAAGAATTCTGGGCATATTGCAGGTGGTGAGGTGGGTATTTGAGTCCTCACAAAACAGGTCATTTTTCACTTGAAAACAAAGTAAACAGCATTTCAGGAACTACAATATTTGCTCATGACAGCTGGTATAGGAAGACAAATGTTCTATAGGGGAACAAGGATCTAAAACAAAAACCTGAGGTGTTTTCAAACAAATATACCAGGTAGAAATGGTCTCCCTTGATAATGTTATCAAAATTATATCCTGTGAGTTACCTCTAGACAGTATGTCCTTAAGGGGTATATTGTCTAGTAGTAGTGGTACCACATAGAAGTGTTCCCTTGCAATTTAGCCCTCAGTCATGAGAAAACTATTATAATTTCATTAATCTAGACTTCTGTATGATTAAGGGTCTACTGAGTAATGTACAAGTAGACTAATCTATGTTTTCAAAGGCTTGGCACATGTGGTAGCAAATCCATTGAAGGTAAATATGTAATGAATTTATCCTGACCATTGCATAAAAGCTGCAATTAGCTGACAGTCATATGAGCATGAGTAAGAATGTTTGGATAGGGGCCAGATTTAGAGGTCTGGAAAGGTTTTACTACTTTTAGTACCATGGTATGCTGACCTTGGTTCATAGCTTAAAGAATTCAAGTAAAGTTTTGATTCTAAATATGTTAAATTCAATTCTTTTAATAAACCCCAAAAAAGACCTTTTTGCTGGTTTAGTCAGCTTTTCTGGGGGTAGTAAGTTAAGAAAATGTTTCCGACAATGGAAATTGGTGTGTGGATGTTTTTATGGTAGTTTCCTTGGTATTAAGTTTAACCCAACAGCTGCCATTGCACAAGAAACCATTTATTTTTTACAAATCAAGAAAGACAACCTGTCCTGATCTAATAATTTTCAGCGACAGTCATTGCCGTTGCACTGTGTCTACCCACAAAAATCAGACTTTGTCACCCTGACTGTACTTCTGACCTCACGTTTTGCCAAGGTTTGCATAGTACACAGTAACACACGGCTACGTAGTTGCCAAAACACATCCTACAAAGTACAAGTATACTTAAGACTGTTGTTTTACTGCAAATAGTACAGGCATGCGTTTCAGACGAATTCGGAGTAGTGACAGAGGTTTGTCATTAGTTAGCACCGAAACTGGATGGCATTTGTGCTTTGTACGCTTTCGGTGGACGGGTACAAATGTAGGCGAACCACCTGTATAAAGTCTGCCTGTACACAAACCTATTTATCACTACTAGACCAATGCATATATTACTTTTGCTTCCATCTGAAAGCCACATAAGGTATAATACAACTTTCTGATGAATCAAGTACATGTACATGTTATAGCACTTTTGGGCAAGGGTTTCTTCATTATCACTCATTTAGACGGTTGGGCACACCCTCTCGTACGAATAACGGACTGTCCCCACCTGCTATTACATATAGAGTTGCATCAAGACCATGTGACATGGAAAAGTTCAAAGGGCTTTAGCCTCCCCACACCTACAACATTTCCACCATTTTGGATTGTCAACAAGTCAGAGATACAGAAATCAAAGAAATAGAAAGAGACGACTGCAAATCGTTCGTGTTGTCCACTTCTACATGTCTAAATTGCTGACTTTTTGACTTGCAAAGATTGCATATGTGCACAGCACACACACCCTCCCCCTTCTTGGCAGAGAGCGCGCCTTGTCACGTGAAAATGTGCTACGTAACTCTACGTGCGAAATGCAGAATTTCAAGCATACGCTCTCATGATTTGTAAAAACGCCTTCGCCTTAAGACAAGGGGTATCCTTCCTTACCGCACACCGCCGTGACGATGGCCAAGAGCACGGAAATCGTCTTGAAGTTCATGTTTTCACTTCCCTTTGGTACGACACTACCTGCCAGGAGTACTGCCTAGTCCGGAGCAAAGGATGCTGGGTGGCTCTTACATCAGTCCTCCCTCCCCTTAGATTTTCTAAAAACCATAAAACTTCATTATCATGACGATATAGTTATATACACTCACAAATTACATATCTTGATATCAACTGAGGTTTGGTTATATAATATAGGTGCTGTATTATGCCTTTAATTATCTTAAATAAAAGAAATACTGGGAAGTATTGTGTTAGGTCAATACTTGGAACAGCGGCTAGCCATGACTGTCATGTGACGGTGATGATTACGTCACATGGTTGCCCACATATGCAGTGGCGACATCTAGCGGTCATATTAAGAACGCCACTGCTACTGGTTATTTTCAGTCATATCTCTTACCACTTTGGCCAAATCATATTGCAATTATATGACAAAACAAAATAAAACCGAGACAAGCAATGAGAAATACAGAAAGGTCATGCTATTGTGAAACTAGCCTATGTCTGGTAACATTATCCCTAGTAGGCCTACTAGCCACGAAACTACTAGTAGTATCGAAACTGGCACACACATGATGTCGTTAGTGGATGGAAAAATTACTAGAAACATGAACTACATTTTTTGTACTTAGATGGTCATTGCCGATGAAAACAAACAAACTCCATCTTTCATCTCTGGGCAGATTTCTGTCAACTTTTTTTTTAAGTTTGGGCGTCAGGCATCAGTTAAGAAGTAACTCATAGTGATGATCCATTTAATTTTTCCTTTCAAAGGGTAAAGTGATTTCGTATGTATCATTAATTGATTGTCTCAGGCTACAGTATCTCAGGCCAAGTTGGACCCGAAAGTTACCGATCGGAAGTTCGGACTGGGTCGGGATCGTACGAAGATTCCCGAACGTGCGGCGAACATTGCCGACAGTGTGACGCCTAGCGGACATACAGACATCACACTCACAGTCCACGAAAGTATTATGAAGAAGATGAAGCCCGCTGTTGTAGCCGATGAAATGTTCCCAGAAGGAGCTGGGTCCTTCATGGATCTGGAAGAGGTATTTGTGAACAGAAATAGACCCACTAAGTAGTTAAAAACGGGAATATATTACGAAACTTCCGTGAAAATCACTGTGGGGAGGGGGGCGACATCAAACCAGCAACCAAAATTTTATGACCAACCTTTGCAAAAAGTATACTTAATCTCCTAGTCATCAGTGCAACAAATTTCTCTCAGAGATAAGACAAGTGTTCTGAAAACAAAAGATTTGACAAAAATCAAGAGGTCGATGTCACAGTAGCCCCCCTCCCACACTTAGCCTGTTGATCATATCATAAATTTTATGATACTCATGAAACATTTAAGTATCCATGTATTTAATGTCTTTCCTGGTCTGTAGGTGTCAACAATGACAATATTTTGGAAGATGAGTTTTAACTATTTTTGTGACTTGGATGGATATCAGGCATTATGTAATGTTACATCGTGCAATTGATATGGGACATAAAAAAAGCAAGCTACTTCCCAGACAACTCTTATTTTTCCTTTGAACGAAGGAAATTTGAGCCATGAACTTCCGCGGAGTGCCCCCGGGTTTTCTGGACCTACTGGAAGGTCTGACTGCAGAAGTGGTCAGGAACAGGCCCACAGATATAACCACGTTTGCCTCCGAACACTTCGAGAACCTCTTGAAACTCAGGGGAAACTCAGGACAAGAGATTGTTGAGGATACAGGAGAGAGAGATCATACTGATACTAGAGAGGGCAACTACAGGGAGCAAGAACGTGTACTGTCACAGGTACAACTGTGTCAGGGTGTGATGTTGTTTGGTGTGGCATCTGTCCTGAATTTTCCTCCATCTCAGCAAAGTCACTTATTGACATCTAAAAAAAAAAAGGTTTCATCAGTAAAAAATGAGTAATTCCAAGGGAACTGTACTTGACATTGGAATACGTTGGTACACTGTGAACTGACTTATTGTTGACCAACAGGAAAAATGTGGACATTTTTTGATATTTACGAAGACCAACTCAAACTTTCAAAGACTTTCAAAGATTCAAAAAAAAATGAATGATGGTCTTCATTCCAAACTGATCGAAACACTTGCTCTCTGGTGTTGCCTTTCTGTAAGTTATGGCATGTAAATCAGTGCAATTTCTATAAGAAAGGGCTATATTTCATTCAAAATTTTTTGTAACTGCTACTAGTGCTAGAAATTGCTGTCCTCCTGTATCCCCTGCATGTGATTTTCTCTGAGTGTTTTCCATCACTGGACTGATCTTCTACTTAGTGACTCTGAGCAAATAGATGACTAATAGTTTACAATTCAGATACTACTTGTGACTCTGAGCAAATAGATGACTAATACAATTCAGATACTACTTTCCACACTACTAGTATGTGATTACCTTTTATTGCAACAGCCATGATTTTTTTCCATATTTGGCAGGCGGGTGGGTCGGGTGGTCTGATGATGGAGCTGGCAGCCAATGAGAAGGCAGTACACTCAGATTTCTTCAATGGTGAGGCTAGACCATAATTTGTTATTTAGCACGACATTTTGCTGTAGAGGTGTCAAAATAAAGCATGTAAAATACAATACTAGTATTCAATTTGTTTGGTCTTTTATGCATTTCTTCTATTCAAATTGATGTATAGATTATATTGTTCTTTCTTTCTTTCCGTCTACCTTTCAAAGATCAGTTTATGTACTACTAGATGTTCATGATTTTTATCATGATGACTGAAATTCTGAGAAAGTTTGTTTGCCCTCTTTCCTTTCTGCAGACTTTGATGACTTATTTGATGATGAGGACCTTTCCTAGCAGTGTTGAGTCCAGCTGGGGGAAGCTATGGAACATCTGCCATCTACACAGCCTCCAGTTTACATGTCGATTTGTTCTATCATTGTACATACAAGCTAGTCTTTTGGACCGTAGCTATGGTGCTACATACTTGTACATGTTGGTGTACATGTATTATCTAAGTTCACTTTCAAGTTTGTACCACATTTGTTATTCATTGTATGTATGTCTTGTTATTTTTGTAGTCTATTTCTGCTCATCTCATCATGTTACAAAGATGTGCACATGTAAAGATATGTAGGCTACCATGCTAACATACATGCTAACTGCATTGTATGTGGAAGTATGTCACTGTTCCTCATTGCTAATGTTTGTAAATGCTCTCTATTTGTATCATATTTCTTCATGCACACATTAGATTCTCAATAGATCAGAGGAATAAAAGAGATATAGACTTACCAAAAAAGTGTGCTGTTTATGCCTTATCATTATGGGAGGTTTGTCGATGATAGAACGTTAATTCAACAAAATTCTCTTTGTTTTATTAAAAGTTATTCTTGGCCAAGACTAGTGAAGCACCCAATGTTTGTTATTGTATGATTCTAGTAGTACTACATGTATAGAAGGTTCATTTGTTTGGCGATATACATAGGAAGAAGAGGAAGAAGACAAAAGCAATGTACATGTACACATGGCAGTAAGATCAGTATTTCTCTTTATTCATTTGCAACAGAAACTGAGAAAAATGCAGCATGTACTCAAGGAATTAAACAGCATTCACAGAAAAGACGTAATACCTGTATGTTTTTTGAAGGTTTCTGAAAGTATCAATGGAGACAAATTTCAGACTCACATCTCTCTAACATAAAATTAACTTATCCTACTATGTAAAAGCAGCAACTTAAAACCTGATACTAGTACATAGTGTGAAAGCAACAATGGTATTCATCCTACTTTAAGCTATAGTCATACAATGTACCAGGACATTAAAATATAGCTTTCACATTAGTCTACAGAATCATTTCATAGTCCAGCAATGAAAAATATTATGCAGGCTCTATTATGTTTTAGTAAAGTGGTGTTGATATTGATGTAAAGTATGTAAAATTTAAACTTTATAGTTTCAATAAGCTAGTTCAGGGTTTAAACTGTGCATGCAATGTGATGCATTGTGGGTAATATGTCAAAGTTGAAGGCCCCAAGTCAAAAACATGGTATCATCATACTCTCCAAGCAGAGGTAGGGTTTTGGGGTATTTTTAGCGTGTTTTTAGGCTTTTTTATCGGGGTTTCTCTTTTGCACTGAATTTTTTTTCCACCAAACCCAACCTCTGCCGGCACTCACCCCGGGGAGGGGCAAACCTATTAAAAGCTATTCAAAACAGGCGATAGTGCCCCTCCCCGGGAACCATCAAACTGTCATTAGGGCCTTACTATTTTACTGCGGGGTTTGGTGGAAAAAAAAATTCAGTGCAAAAAAGAAACCCCGATAAAAAAGCCTAAAAACACGCTAAAAATACCCCAAAACCCTACCTCTGCTTGGAGAGTAGTATCATCATAGTTACAAGAACTGTTTGCAAGTTGGGAACCATCATCTTCAATCTCATACATACACAGTCTAAACCATTAACTGGCTTATTCAGGTCAATCATATCTGTATTATGACTATAGTGTTAACCAATTGAGTAATATAAATCATGTATTACTTGACTTGTACATTTTATAAACTGTCCAAGATAATTCTGGGAGCATCGTCCTTGACTCTCGTATGAACAACATAGTATGACTGTATGTCAAAAGGCTTCTTCATGTATGTCAATTACCATGTGACTTGTCTCTACAGTTGTGATAAACCAAACCTATGTGCTGTAGAGAAAACAATGACAAAGGATATCTGAGGGCCTGACTATGTTTCTATCAGCTCAAGATACGACTTAAGGTTGCCCCTATATCAACATTGCACATTCCTACATCTAGATGTAGACAAACTATTAAATGCTTTCAAAACATAAAAGCCCAAGATAAAGCTACCGTAAATGCCTGAAAGACTGAGGCAACAAATTACTGGAAGTACTGAATCTGGTCAGAAATGGTGACCTTGTTTCCATCATGAAAAGAAGCCTGTTTGTAAATTAAGGTATCAAATTCATGTCATAGAGACACAGTCAAGTACCATTTGTAATGTAGTTGAGGTCACTTGGACAGTATGTCACACAAAGATACATGTACAGCTGCTTTACCACAGCACATCACAACAGCTACTAGCTGTAGTTAGTGGGGTGGGTCTGTATTCATACAATGTAGTGTGAAACAAGTTGGCTATCCAGCCTCTTACAGGCCACACTAATCTGTCTCCTTGGTTTTCAGAGTCACTCAATAACAAATGGGCAAAAGAATTAGATTCACACAGTTCTAGGAATAATCATGAGACTGGAAACTGTTTCCGTGTTTTCCCATTTTAGATTTAACCAAGAAAAAAAATCTGTGACTCTTGTTCCCAGTGCAATAGTCAACTGTTTATAATAGTGAAGCCCCTGTTAACACAAAATATACCTACATGGGGAAAATGCATCTACGTCATCGTACAGTAGCCTGGCTTTGGGACCACAAAAGCTTTAATATCATATAAAATCATCCACGGTCACTGTTGTACATATTCTATTAGTATTTTACATGTTGATTATCTCATACATTTCACTTCTCTTGCTGTATATCATGTTCTGTACATGTTTTTTTTTAATGACAGGAGTTTATGCTATCAATGTTCAATTACGTCTGAGCAATACAGAACATTCATCACTTTGTTATCTGAAGTCTTACATATTTTCAAAGGCTGGAGATACATCCATATGATTACATCAATCTTGTACAGGTCTACCACTTGGCAGGAGATGCCCACTTTATACAATCATTCACAAACCACACAGATTTCAAAACCTCTCAATGCTTCATTCATGTACACTAACATTGCTAGTATTCTGAAATCTTCAAAGATCCTTGCCTTATACTTTCATTGGCTAATATTTTGTGTAAACGAGCAATTGGTAAATACATAGAGGCACCTGAAAGGAAATTTTCACTGAAGATTCAAAAACATTTGCATTGGTCTTTGCTCTAGTTTGGGGCTGCTTGACAGAGGGTGAAACAAAATGATAATGTGCCCAACAAAAACAGGTAGGGAAGAAAAACTGGGCCACCGAGAAACTTTTATCACACTCCTATGATTCTATCAATGGCTAAAACAGGCATATGCATGTATGGCAAAGAGTATGTGTGTGGGGGGGAGGGGGTTACCATTATATTGCAATAAAGCTAGCCTATTTTTTCTCAATAAAAACAACAACATACAGCTAGCCTAAAACATTTTTTCTCCTTCATGATGATGCTTTCTGCACTGCAGGGGGTGGTGGGCGGACAGGGGGTGGTGGGCGTGAGGGAGGGGGGCCCTTTACGCTCGCTCTGGGGGGCTTCGGCGGAGCCTTGCTCGTTTGAACAGCGCCGGCGTTTTCCTTTGCTGTTGTGTCTTGCTCGGTTGGTTTAGCTTCACTGGGCTGGGTTACAGCAGTCGGCATTGGTGCCTGTACCTCTGACACGCGCTGCTGCTTGGTCTTTGCAGCTCGGTTCACGAACACCTTCACGGCTCCGCTGAAGTCAGCGGACACTAGAACCTCCCCGGGCTCCGGTTTGGACGCTCCCTCCTTCTCCTGATTGGCCGAGGACTGGGTCTCCATGGAAGAGAAAATGGCGGTCGGGTTGGATGCAAAGATGGCGGCGGTGACGACGGCAGTGTGGGCTGTGGTGAGAAAAAACAGTTTTAAAAGTTACGCATATCCATAATTCTACCTAAACACATCCTTTGTAACACTTGTAAAGAACATAAACATGTGAGAAAAATATTATCTAAAACATGAATAAAATACTGTGATATTGCTCAAAATAGCTCTTTTGCAAAACCTTAAGTTACAATGTTTTTATCTGCTATGAGTCAAGTGTAAGTGTAGCCAAAAATAATTCCCCCAAGGATAGCATTCATGTAAGTAGATTTTGGGGCTATGATAGGATGCCTAGGTCTGTTTTTATTTTTTTTCCCCTGTCACTTCATATTTTTTCTGAAAAAATAAGAGAACCCACATATCAAATTGGTGTGGCCTGATGAAACTATTCATGAATGCCCATGTCAGTCTAAACCTTACCCCTGAAGGCCTCCCAGAAGTCGTTCCTGTCCCTCCTGACAGACGTGAACTTGCTGTAGTCGTAGTAAGTTTTCCAGATGTAGATGTAGTGGTCTTCTGACCCACACACGATGAACTTCCCATTGTAACTGAGCAGGAAGAAGATTGTCTGTTAGTGTTAGTGAAGAATCAAACGCTTCATGGCTACCACTAGGTATAATGCAATGAGCAATGAGCATAAGCCTGAAAGCTATCTACTACTTCTACATGTACTTAAGATACAATAGAAAAAAAAAAACATCCTCAAATTGGTAGAAAAGTTAAAGCAGTGGTTTGACGCTCACCATCAAAGCTCCCCTTTATGCAGGTATGCTAGCTTTATCAAAATTTATGTCCCCATCTGAGAGGACGACTGCAACCCCAAAGCCGTCCTCTAATTCTGGATCCACGAACACTCACCTCAAACTAGCCTTGATCTGACTGCTGGTGTTGGTCCCACCCTTGTACTTGCAGGACAGGGACAAGTCTCGCAGGTCATACAGCCGAACCCTGGAGTCGTTGGAAGTCACCAAAATCTGCAACAAAAAACAACAACATCAGAGATAAAGTCCATTTGGTTGTGTAGCTAAGAGCTCAGTATAGAACATCCAAAAATCTCTGGGCTCTGGCCCAAATACCCTAACCACACAACCCCACAATATACAATACAATTCAAGATTGCCAAATGTTGTGTTCTAGTCTGTACCTTATGCTCCCCTGGTAGTTGTTCGATCCCTGTAATCTTTCTTCCCTTGGAATTCTTTCCCCTCGTGGAGCGTACATGAATCTGGGTAAAGTACTTCAGATGCTGGAATAGAAAAATGTTTCAATTGTTGATTTTAAGTGTTAATTGAATACATGTACAAGTAAATGTCTCATTTATATCTAGGGCAATATTCATAAGCCAAAAATCTTATTAAGAACCTTACTAGCACTGCACATGCATTTGAAACATTCATAATCGTCAAAATAAAGACTTCTATGAAAACAGCTACAGTGTTACAATTAAAAATGTTGAACAAGTACAGTATGGATCATTAAAAAACGTAAGTCATAAGATAAGAATACTTGTAATCAATACGAAGATATCTGACTTATTTGCTTAAGAGATTTGATCAACATACCTCAGTGTCAAAGAAGATACAGCGCCCATCGTACGTCCCCACCACGGCGAATCTGCCGTTCTCGCAGAAGTTTGCGGCAGTGATGAGCTTGATGTCCCCGTCCAGTTCGTTCCACAGGGCCACCTTCTTGTCTGGAATGTTCCACAGACGTAACTTCCCATCCAAAGACCCGCTCAGGAAATATCGGTCATCCTGGTATGAGGAAGAATATTGCGGATCAGATTATGCAGGGTTTGAAATACCACCTGCAGAAAAATTGGAGCGGTGTAGGCATTTTTAATGTCTACCTGCACTGGTTTGTGTGCTGGGCATTGTACATGCAAGTGCATGTGGATCTTGTTTACTGAGCTGACTGTTACCATTTGAAAAATGGCACACAAGGAATCAAAAAAGGCCTCCAAACAGTATGCAATGTGATATTCATAGTCATATTACAGATCTTTCTCTGGCAGTCGGTATTTCAATCTAGCCAGAATAATTATCGTTGAAAGGGGAAGGAAATGTGCAGAGAAAAATTTGTAGCCTGGGTGCTTTCAGATTTGCGAAACTTTTGGGCAAATCCTGTAGCAAATCGAATGGCATCCTAAAAAATCAAGGATAAATAAGGCCCAATGGCAACGACGACATCCAGACCAACTGACCCGTGGGTGGAAAGCTATGGCTGTGACAAAGTCGATGTGTTGGAAGCAGCAGAGACACTCCCTCCTGGAGATGTGCCACAGGCGCACCGTCTTGTCCATGGAGGAAGACAGGATGAAGTAGTTCTGCAAGAAAATGGTAGAATGAAGAGTTAAAAAATCCTACCACTACACAAGTTAATTGTCTGTCATACTCTATCATAAGCCTAATGATGCTTGTGACTTCTTGCTAATGCTCTTGTTTGAAAGATTATAAATTTTATCAATATCGAATGTCAGTAGTGTGAGGTAATTTAGCTATTTTCTTTTTTCATGGAAACTTTTCCATCCAGTTGATTTTACCCAATTTGCTTAAGCATCTTTTTTTCTCCCTTCTCGATTAAACTGGAATTACACAGGCTTAATTTATCGGCGTTCAGTTTCTTGGCAGTAGACAATCACTGACTCTTACTATGAAGGTCATGTTTACCTTAGACCAGGACAGGTCCAGAACGTCAGCGGTGTGGCCGCGGTAGGAACAGAAGGGGATCTGTCGGAATGGTCCCTCGTGTTCCACGGGTTCTTCTGATGGAGTACCTGATCCAGTCTGGCTGTGGGCTGGGGACTGCAGCAGTATACATGTACATGTAGTCACAAAACATGTCATGCATATGGTAATATGCAAAATCATATTTTTCTTGTGCATTTCACTGTATTTAGATTTCATTATATGGATGACATCCACGCGTGCATAAATTTGTAAGTTTAAAAAAAAATAGGGCTTTGTGAGAGAGATCAGTTTAAAAAGCGAGAGACTGGTAGTTATGACAGAGGCATGTTACCTAATATTAGAAAGGCCATGAACAATGTACATTATTTTTCGGAAGTTTTCACATATCACAATCATATTTATTGCGCAAAGCCAAAGGGATGATGCAGCATTGTAGAGAAGACAGCTATATGGCAAAGTACTTTCTTACTGTCCTGCCAACCTACCCTGGGCCTAAACTTCTGAAGACATCTCTTAACAAAGGGGCTACTTCTGGGGGTCACATTGACTGGTTTCTTCTAACAAATTAGGGAAGGGCAGACACACACACACACACACACAAAGAGAGAAAAACACAGACAGAATACAAACACAAAACCCATATGAGAACAACAGACATTGAGACACAAATACAAAACGTAAATCGCATGTTGCTATACTTACCAAGCCAGCAAAAAGTCCACCATTTCAAACATAGTATAAACTCAGTTATTTCACCATACTTCTGCTGAGGTGTTACCAACATCACGTCTTGTTATGGAAAACACTTACCTCTGTTGTACTGCCAGGCTCTGAGTTCTGGGAGTTTTGAGAGTTGACACTTTCTTGAGAGGGGGATGGGGATGCTCTGGCTGTAATGTAGATAAAGACAGCGACATGTATGAACATGGAATGTCACAATGTGACATATTTGTAACTGATAATGATTATGACCGGTCTTACATGTTCAGAGAAACAAATTTACCCACCAAGAAACAAAAAGACATTCTGACAAACTGTATCAACTTTGCACAGAGATTGTCTGCCATTCACAATCAGAGACACCGTAACAATGTACTATAAATTGTGAAATATTAGCAGTAGTTTTATATTTGCAGTTCATCATGCCACAAACTTACGCTTTGACTTTGCATTACTACTGTATGGTTGTTTCAACTGCACACTTTTAAACACTTTAAACACTTGCTTTCCCTCTAAATCAATTTCCTGTGAACTGAAATGAATTTACAGAAGACAGGACATATCACTGTACCTTCCATGGCGTACTTGTGTCTCATCTCGTCAAAGTAGCTGTACGCACCCTTAAGAACCCACACTCTCTGTAAGGAGGTTGAAAATAGAATGTCAAGATACGGTCTTTACTGTGTAAAGCCTCTGTAAGAAATCAAGGTAGTGGAAGCCTTCCCAATGCTTTAATGAAGTCTAAAAACTTGCTGACAGGTACATGTACATATATGTTCAACCACAGGCCCTGTACCAATGCTTTTCTGGATTGCCTCAACTTCTTGTAATCTAGATCTAACTAAATAAACAAAAGCAATGTGTCTTCTAATGGATTGATTATAATGCATTGTATTATCTTGAATCTTTGGCTTGATTTTCAGACACTTACCAAGATATTGTCCTGGCCTGCAGTAGCCTGTATAAAGAAGATGGGGAGACTTTAGTTTGCGCAATACAAGCACCAAAAAACAAGCATCATGAACACTGTATGGTATTTTACTTACACATAGAATAAGAGTGAACTGATGTAAATCAGCAATAAGTTATGTGGAGAACTTACCAACAACCGTCCACAACATGAGAACTTCATTGTCCAGACTGCACCCTGCAATGTGACATTCACAGGTTTGATTATATACGTGATTACAAATTATTCTGAGGATCACAGCTACCATGTAACTGGGAATAAAATATTATGCTACTGTGATTAAGTTCTAATGTAACAAGAACATGATATTCAATCACCCTTCTAGAAGGAAGGAAGAAAAATGCTTGCAGATCCCTTTATTGAATCAGTAAATCCGAAAGTCAAAATGGTGCAGAAATAAAAGGAAAGTACTTACAGTGTGTTCACCACTCAGGTCCTGTACCAGTCTCAGCTGGTCAAACTCATATGGACCCTTGTTACTGGAGGAAGACTTGATCTGAAAATACAAGTACAGGAAATTTGCTTTGACTACCCTGCACTAGCATATTGGTAAAAGAAAGGAGAAAAGAATAACATTTTCTGTCAAAGTTAGTACTACATTGTTTCAACTGCAAATGCCTACCTTCCCCACCTACTGAAAAAAATAAGTTCCCACAAACTTGAACGATTTCCAGTATCCTCATGTTGAATATTTCTTACCTTGATGGTTCTGGTGTCTGTTTCATCGTCACTAGAAGAGCTGTCTTCACCGGCGAACACCTCGTCTTTGATCTCCTTGATCTTACTCACCGACTTCTCCACAGCTTTTCCAAACAGCTTCTTCAGTTGTTTCCTGAGAATAAGATGTACTACTTATTTGACAACCTGCAGTTTCAAAGTAAGTTGCCAGGAGGTATGCCTGTCTCTTTATTGTGAGTAAAAGCTGGTCCAGACTTTTCAGATCCATCAGTTTCAACATGGAATCTTTACTATGCTGAAACAACTCAACTCTGCTCAACATCTATTTTACTAGGAAGATAACTTTGCTACTTCAGTGTACTGAAGGCTGACTTTTTTTCCCCCCAAAAGGTAGCAGTGTGATAACTCACGTTCCCTTCTTTAACTTCTCCTCAGCCTGGTGCATGGTCTTCCCTCTGTCTGCCTGTCCCTCCACGCTCTCTGTGTCTGAGTCATCCTTGTTCAGGCTGTTGTTGCTGCAGAAACAGATACAAAATTCATGTCATCAACTCTCAGTGTGTATTTTCTGAATGAAAATAACAAGAAGGTGCATTGTCATTCTCTATGGTGGTCATCAAACTTTTATACGGACCCTATGGTCTTAAAAAGGCTTTAATTTTCTTGTGATATTACCTACCTGACATATTCCTTGGTCCTCCTGATGATATGTAAGGACAGAGGGTTCATACATTTGGGCAGCTTGTCCTCAGCTTGACTCAAGGGAACCAGCTCTCCTGTATCCAGGTTCTTTATCATCACCTGCTCCAAGATTTCCTAAAACAAAAGGAAATAAAAAAATATAATAGAAACACATTTCTGCTCTCCAAGTTGCACGGGAATTCAAAAGGGACATCTGCTTTTTGCTGGAATGACATAAAGACATTTATAGCTTATTTATGTTTACCGAAGGAAAACGCATTGTTTTTGCTTCTTCCTCTTCTTCTTCTCCAAATCAAAAAGGTCAACGACCGTCTTTCACCATGGTAACTGGTGTTGGGTTATATCATGTTGCAATTTTATAGCAGTTGGGATTTAGACTCTTCTCTGACCATATATGAATGTGATTTGAGTAAGAATTAATGGAGCAGACCATATGCAAAGGTAATGCAAAGGCAAACATTATGCATTTGCTTTACATTTCTAGTCTCTAAAGCTATTGCTCGCGAGAGCATGTCAACAAAAATAAAACGTTTACCTCATCAGTGAGTGGTCGACCTGAGGCAGACCTGAGACGGGGTAGAGCAGGGTTCTCCTTCTCCCCAGCTGCAGGTTCCTCTGCAGGCTTGAAGCTGGGCTCAGCCTTGCTGTCTGCTGGGGAGGTTGGAGGGGTGGGCTCTGCTTTGGTCGACTCATCATCATGCTAGAGTACGGAGAAGTTCAGTCAAAGGTTCAACATGAGTGTCAAGTCAATGAGGTGGCAAGGTGGTATTGTGTTCGGGGTTGTTGGGTTACAATCTAAAGGTTCTGGGTTCAAATCCTGCCCCCAATCAATCATCAATGCCTTTGCCACAACCTGAGCTAGTGATATCACAATGTGAGTAGATGAAACCAGTTACAGACTGGTCTGGCCCTCCTGTCTAATGCCTTTGCCAATACCTTGGCACATTAAAGATCCCACCACACTTATCAGTATGTGTAAGTTAATCAAACCCTACATTCTACCGGGTGGTTTACTCGTTATACAAAACAAATTAAACAACTTCCTAGAGACATTGTTTTACCTGAATCTTGACCAGGGTGGACCCACTGGTTGCCCCCTTCATGTCCAATGACCTCTCTAACTCTTTAGTCAGACTCTCAATAGCCTCAGATGTTGGGGTAAGGAGACCCTTGGGTTCTTCCTTCTCTCCTTCAATAAGGGAAGACTTGGTAGGAGTTTCTTGGGCCTGCAAGAAGAAAAGTGCTTACTATAGAATCTGAGCAATACCAAGATCGCTACTGTTAATAACTTATAATTTTACAATACAAGTAGAAGGGGAAAGGAGTTTTTGAAGTTCATGGTTAAAACAATTCTGTAGTACATTGGAAATGTATATTGCAATGTCATAAATTTGGGACAGAAAGGTCAACACAAAAAATAAAATCAGTACTTTAGAATACTCACTTCGTTTTCTGGGGTTTCGTTGGCTGACTTTTTCTTCTGTCTTCTGGGCGGGGCTACAGGAGGTGGTGGGCGTGGCGGCGGCACCTTCAGACTACCCGGTCTCTCCTTACTCACAGTTACAGCTACAATGTCAGGTTTGGTACTAGCAACTATATCTGGTTCTACGGTCATTGGTTTGGGTTCATCTACAGCATCTTCCTCTCTCTTATCAGGTGATTCGAGTATCTCCTGTAGGTTTTCTTTCTCTTTTTCAACTCTCTGCTCGAGGATGGTCTCTACTTCGGAGTCTGCTTGCATTTCAGAGATGTCTTTTGTTGTTTTGAAGCCGTCCCCTGCTTCTGGGGTTGGACTTGGCGAAGGGCTGGGTGTTGGGCTTGGAACGCATTCTTCACTTGTGTCTTTCTCCTCAGGTTTTTCTGGCTCCACAGTAGCCTCAGGAGGTTCCTCACTGGTTTGAACCGGGTTAGTGTCAACGGGAGTCTCTTCAGAGCCGGTTTCATCCGGTTGGGGGCTGTCTCCTGCATGCTCTTCTTCCTCCTCCATCTGTCTTCTCATGGCAAGCAGCCGTTTTCTTCTCCTTTCATTTTCCTCCAGTTGCTTTTCCAGCTCCTATACAAACAGGAGAGAAATGACGTGTCAAATAGTGTCTAGGTCTAAAACTATCATTATAGCTTACAGAATTAAATAGCCTGGGCATAGACAGAAATCTAGTTAAACAATAGTCATTCCTGCCGTCTTAATTAAAGAATACATATATTTACCAGTGTATCTTTGGTATTAGCCTGTTATCTACTAGTATTTCATTCTTAATAACAATCTTATCTATTTTTATCTATTCTTAGTTATATACAGGGACAAAATATATGCATATATACCTCCTGTTCTTTCTTCTTTCTATCTTCCTCTTCTTTTCTCTTCCTCTCCTCTTCCTCCTTAGCTTTCCTGTCTTGCTCTTGTCTGGCAAGTTCATCCTGTTCTTCCTGTTTCTTTGACAGCTGAGGAACTTCAGGTTTTTGAGCCTGTTGAGCCCTGTTAGCAATACAAGGGACATGTTAACGTATGTGTCTCTAATTATGTTTTTTGTCACACAACTTGAAGTGCATGATTGGTTAAAATTATGAGACTGGAGTGACCTAGTGGGGCATGACATGGTTAAAAGCCCTTTAAATTTGTTTGTTTAACTAGCTGTAGAGGATATCACTGATATCTTTCTCTGCATTCTAATGTCATCCAAAGCAACATTTTGATCAGTTCACCTTCTATTTATGATATAATCTAATAGTAATACATGTACAAAAAAATTGAACAAGAATCAACATTCCAGATGTTGACAGTGCAACTCCCTTCACTTGGTTGTGAAATCATTTCTTTTTCTATAAAAACAGAATTCCCGACATAAACTTCTTCAAATTGTGTTTGCTGAAGACTTGGGACACCAACCTACTTCTGCATGCAATACCATGGCTGTAGCGGAAACCCGAGACCGACTTCCACAACTCAATATTTATAACGGTTCATGCAAATCGCCCCCCTCCCCACAGCAACGTTTAGGTTTGCCAACAGCAGAACACTATGCGTACCGAATAAGCAAACATGTCAGCAAACACAAAAACATCTTTAGAACAGTGTTTAGAGTCAGTAAATGTACCACAGCTCGAACGACAAAGTGTGCTGCACAGATTAGGTGTTGTCTGAGCGGATACAACATGGAAAACAATCTGATAAAATTTGCTAGAGGACAAAGTCAACCGGCCCTGCCCACCCAAGTGTTAGGATGACGTTACCTCTGCGCTGGACTTTGCGTCAGGGAAATGTTTTCTTTAGCGTCGTAGAACTCCTCATCATCACTTTCGGACGACATCTTGGATCTCTACAGGTTTTCTTCTCTACGGGTGACTTCTAAGCGTTCACAAATGGTTAAAATTGGGGAGAAAAACGGTTATTTTGACACAAAGTATTGACAAGATTGGCCAATCTTCCATCCCTGGCAGCCATATTTGGTTTTGAAGTCTCGCACTCCAAGGCAAACGAGAGTTCACAAAAATTGACAAAAATATGCATGAAATCAATTTCTTAACAAAAAATAGGCTGTCCAAATTGTCATCCTGGTCATATGTTAATCTTCTTGTCGCGATTTTGACAAAAATGATTCCTATATCTTAAAAAAACATAGCTAGCAGGTGACTCCGCCGCGAGATTTCACGAGACTTTCAATATTTTCGTCCGAAACAAGTCGAGATTTTGGGATTGGAGCAGTCTTCACGAATTTTCCAAACCAGGGACGATACTACAGGAATCGAACCATTCCCAGTCCGTGATTTGAGCCGAATTGGACCAGTTTGAGGAGCCGTTTTGCTTCAGATTTTCTCCCCCGCTCGAAAATCCCCTCGGGAATCACACGACATCTCCGCACCCAACCCAGGATTCCCCGCGAGTCCAAGATGGAGGATCTTGCTGTGGAGGTGTGCGGTCAGAACGGCGCATTTTATACGGTAAAACTCCTCATTTCTTACCATTTCCACGGAATAATTTCGTGTGATAACGCTCTACTTTACTTCTAGACACCGTTTGTGCAAAAATCTGACCGGGTCATGGACTGGTTTGAGTAGCTATGGTGATGTTTTTAGGGGGATGGGTAGTCGAGCGCAGGCCGTCAGACGTTCGTGATCGCTTAGGATAGCACGGCATGACAATCGTTCCTGATCCAGATTCAATTTTTCCTCATAATAGATTTGATTAAAATCAGTGACATTCTCCGTAATCCTTTCTGCGTTTCAACATGAAGAAAATTTTGTGGCTAGAGTTTAAAATTTTGCAAGCGCATCCTTGCATAACTGGGAACATCATCACCAGCATGTACTAGGAGAGTGACAGGTACTTGTGTGTGACCAAATATAACCCTGTCTAAAAATACTTGCATGGAAACCCTAGTAGAGTGTAAGACTAAGCCACGAGATGTGTTCAACGTTTTAAAGGCTAGTATTTGTTACCAGCAAGAGTCATCGGTTGGGTGTGTCGTACCTACACGTAGCCATGCCCTTTTCAGACATAATTTGGCAGGGGATGGAAAAATCATTTAAGATATCATTATGATGAGCGGCATTTGCTTTGCTGTTTTAATTTCATGTGTTGCCTGTTGTATAACATGTTGTGTAACAAATTTTTCTCAGACTAATTACATAAAGTGGAATGACACAGAATAACTTTTCCTCTTAGTTGAAACTTTGCTTGTTATTTTGAACATAACCACAAATGTAACATTTTGAATTTTTGTGTTGAGGACAATGCATAAGTTCAAGGTCTTTTTAGAATACATGTATAGTCAAAGAAATATATTGTGGCCCAGTATTTGGACAAACCAAATTTACTGTTTATAGCGCATGCTGTGCACTGTCCCAAAATGTAGTCCACAATCATATTTGATATTATATATATTTGTCACATTGTAGATTGTACCAAGATGTGAAATTTTCACTATCTTGTGATTAACGTTACATTGCCATGAAAGAAAAGATAAACATGTAGAGTTGACGGTTGTTGTTTTTTTCTGTTAAATTGATGAAGTGGAGCACATGTGAACTTGAATTTGGTATCAAGTTCATTGCCATGGCAAAAACAGTCTGAGGACAGGTCATATGAGGACAATAGTGGTTTTTGTTATAAATGACCAATTGTTATGTATGGGTACTGTCAATATAAACTTTATAAGACAGCATTTTTAATTTTATATTATGATTTGCAGATTTAAAAATTCATGCCAGACCTGCATTGAATTGAGTTTGAAACCTGACTGTATGCTAGGGTGTTTCCTGGTAAAATATAATTATAAACTGTAAAATGAAAATGGAAACTGAATGCTTCAATTGTCAAAAATGTAGAATCTTGATGAAAATGACATAGTAGCTAGTAGGCATACTTGTCTCTACCATACTATATTTACAGCTTATGCAACCCACAAATCAATTGTTTCATAAAATGGTTCAGCTGTTCGTCTTGTCATAATCATCATTAGGAGGTCCTGGACTGTTTGTCCAGCCTTCACATGAAAGGCTGAACATTCCTGAATATTGCATATGGAAGCAAATTACGTCTCGGCAAGGGTCTACACTTTTTTCACAAGGACTTAATCAATAGCAGTGGAAACAGATGGAGTTGTGATGCAAAATCGTCTTGTGACGTTGTTCAGGACTGCTTTAGTTTTGTGACATGGGACCCAAATGACGTCATATGTCTGTGTGTGTTTGTTGAGCAATGCTTTTATCGAAGTTCAATGATTGGAAGTGACTGATTGCCCCAGAGCAAATGCCAAAGTAGATTCATGCAGTGTAGTCGATGAGTCAGTACTACTAGTGTGTAGGCTGAAGACAGTGCTAGACCAGTACAGGTTTGAAGTATTAGAGAGATGCAGCCAGCTGACAGTATGGAATCATTGCTATACCAGCTGTTGGTGGCGATATGTGACCAGGTGCTGGTTGAAGTCTATTACAACATTGCCAATGTCTGCATAAGGAACACCCATGGTCATTCCTATGGCACCAAACAAAAACAAACAGAATCTATATTGTACTAATTTGTAGTGCAGTTAGGTACCGAAAGCTCTAAAATACTGTACATGGATGCATATCCACTTTTGTGCACCAAAATTGTCCACCACATGATGTGGTAATGATGTCACATCAATCATTATCATCACTTATCTTTTGCAGTAGTTTGTATGGAAATTAATATTTGATACAGCTGTCCTTGATTACATTCAAGGCCCTTCTTCAAAGAAAGTAACTGCAATAACCATGTCCTCAATTTTAACATCAATTTTCAATATGAAAGTGTAGTACCGGTACTACACAGGGCTCGAAATTCATTTTGGTGAATAGGTGCACTGTTGCACCCAACCTAAAAAAATTAGGTGAACAAAAATTTTTTGGGTGCTCCATAAAAGAGAATATAAGTAGTAAACTTATTATGTTTCATTTCTAAAGAAAAGTAGTATTACAATGATTTTATTATTTTTCAGACACTCACAAGTTACATATACTAGTATGTAAACCTACAGAAATATTTGGGTGCACAGTGCACTGGAGCACCCACAGAAAAAAATTAAGTGCACAGCTCCAAATTTGGGTCACTAAGCCAAGTTAAAGGTGCATAATTATGCAACCAGTATTTCAAGCCCTGTACCAGTGATAGAACCTGCTGACCAACCTTGTCATATTATTGTTTCTTTCAGTTTCACTGCTCAATGCTAACGCATGTACATGTACATGCAAACCATGTCACTTAGCCAATAAAGCTTTGGTGTGCTTATTTACAAATACAAACCAATAACTTGTTCATGTTATTTTCCAGGCCTATATAAGAGATATCCATGAGGAAGAGGTGACAGTAGCTTTTGAGAATGAGTAAGTATCACTTGATTTAAGGCAACATGATGTTGATAAAGGTGTCATCACAACCTCTTGATCATGCAGTTTATCAACTTGCAGTTTTCATAAATAGTCAAGCAGAAATGATTTGAATTTGCACTAAAAAAAGTAAAAAGTTCCCTTTACCACATAAGACAATGAGACCCATTTTGGTTTATAGTCATATATGTGCATTAAAAATCATTCCACTTAAACTTCCACTTAAATTTATTTTATTGTATATTTTTGTAGGATTTTTATTAGCACTGCCACAAACATCCTTTGAAAGATGGGTTATCATAAATTGAATATGCATGTTGCAAAAAACAACACTATTCATGTGTTGTCTGACAATACAATAGGGCTAATTATGGTGAACATCTCGCTATAGTGTGTATCATGCCTTCCTGAATGGCTAAAGAGAGAAGGTCAATGACTTGTCTTTCATTACCCAGTATTGGTATTGCCACAAAAGAAGCTAAGATAATGTCTTTGCCACTTCCAATGATTGGGGCCAGAATGGGTTGATGTGAACGTAAGCCCTCTGGCTCGATTTAGCCACAGGAGTGCATTCACTGGCTGTTTCCAATTTCTAGCATATTCTGACGTGATTACAACTATAAATCTGGTTAGTTATGATCACACTAATTCACTGGAGGAGAACATACACGTGTACAGACACGTCTGAAGAAATGCTGTGGCAACAAGTTCTTTGAATTCTGCTGTCTAAATCCGCTGTCAAATTGTGCATGCATATGGAAAAAGACAGATGTATTCTTTAGTACTTTGTTGAAAATATGAAAAGTAGTACCTAAGAAAACAAGTTTTTATTTTGTCAACAGTTTCCAAAAATTTACCATAATTTGGAAGTCGGTATCACATTTGTAGCTGTTTTGCATTTAAATTAAGGGCAACTAGTTTGTGATTGTTCAGACTCAATTCACCTACTTTTGGTACCACTGATTTCAGGTATGCACTTAAAAGTATTTACATGAAAAGATGTTGGCAACTACTGTTTAAATATTTCCTATAAATCTCTTTGCGGGTAGTAAATAATTCCAGAATGACTGTCAGTTATCAAAGAGCATTCAGAAAGGGTCAACAAATATCTTTACAACATGCGTAGTAGGCATATGAGCATGTATTTATCCCCTAGACAATTGACAGCTGATGGTAGATGTATTTCAATTATTGAATTCCTCTGCCTCCAAATACAGGACAGGTATTCAGACCAGATCCCCCAACTATTCAAACCCAGTCTTTTTCTATAAGCTATGCAGCCATGAATATCACTAAACCGACGAAGGGTGACCCTTTGGTTCAAATATAGAATGTACATCCTTGGCGCTGGAGCCTGTATGAATTCCAGTCTTCCTCGAGGGGTCTGTTTAGCAGACAATCTCATATCCCAACCTTCCCAGGTCCAGACAAATCACAAATGTGTAGGATGAACAACATTCCTTTGTTGTTTATAGCAGACTCAGATTGAAAATATTTTACATTAAATCACTGTAATTTATTGCTATAAATCTGAGGTCACAAACTCTGTTTATAGAGGGTAAACACATTCTCATAATGACATGATTGACATCACATGATATACTGTTGTTGACTTGTTGTTGTTGTTGTAGAAACCATTCTATTTTATTGTAAATACGCTCAAGATATTTCACAACAACTCCAAATGCAAGGATGAAGACACTAATAACTAAGAAATTTCTACGTTCAAACCAAGCCTGAATGTTTGGCTGCATACATTTGTTTACGGAGGAAAACAACATTCTTGTAAGAGAATATCATGGCAAACACATGGCTCAGATTCAAGACTGCCTATTAGTCCAATTAACATTGAAATAAACAAACTTGTATGCCATGTGGTGTTATGAGTGGATTTAAAAAGGACAGGCCTATCTGCTATTCCATTATAATATCTTATAAACTGCAATTCCATTATTACTAGAGGTTGGTGTAGATGGAATAATTGACTATCAAGGCTCAAAATGGAAGCAACAGCTCTCACAAGTAATAATAATCCATTGTCTTCTGTCTTTTCTCCTTCATTTTCAGCTGGCAGCCAGAACGCAAAGTCCCGTTCCAGGACGTGCGACTTCCTCCGACCCCCGTAGACGATTACGAACCACAGGAGGGCGATGAAGTGGAGGTACATGTATGTGCAAAGTGATGATCCTTTGCTCTGCATTTAACGTTTTTCACTTCAAGTTTTCAATGGTGGGGGAACCATGGATAAAGCCCACTTTTAAAAAAGATTCACATGTAGTGCTTTTGCTGCTTAGCACTCAGTGCTTATGGAAAGAGTATTGGTGTTACTGTTAGACACACACCACTACCAGTGGACTAGCCCCCTCCTGTAGTGCTTGCACAACTGTATGTACTTGTGTGGTCCAAGGGCTATAGAAACAGATGGGCACTGAGCTACATACCAAAGATGGCATGGAAGGGTATACTTCAAAATTTGCTTGACTTTTTTTTTTATTCCGGTCACTACCAGTTTTTGATGTACCGGTAAATTGTATGGGAAATATCTGCCTTTTTGAGTTGATTTAGGTGCCCATGTTCGCAGTGTCTTTCCTAAGCCAGTATTACTATTTGTGCAATAAATTCTGATATAAGTGACTCTGATTTGTGTTTCCCCAGGCGTTGGCAGAGACGAATGATGAGCCGTGTGGCTGGTGGCCCTGCAGGGTAAAAAGGTGCAAGGGAGCCTTCTGTGTGGTGGAATACCTCGACCTGGAGGCAACGTTTAAGGACATTATAGACACAGGAAAAATCCGCCCGGCAAACAAAAAGTAAGTTGTTTTATGCGGCATTATCAATCGATGGGTAAAATCTGAATATATACCTGCAACTGATAAACAGATACATAGTTGCAGAATGTTGATATGTATAGTTCTGGTAGTATACTAGTAGTGGTTTCTAAATGCACTGCTTTCCTTTCCTTTTAGCCCTCCATTGACCAAGAACTCCTTCCACAAGTGTACGATAGATGTGCCTGAAGACCTCAGGGAATGGTGAGTAACAATTTGAGCCAGTGATTCAATCTTGTCATAGAAGGGGACTGGAGGATTTCACTGTGTATTCAGTTTGTGGTTTAAAAAATTTTGTAGTAAAGTAATTATACATTGGAAATCCATATTCTCAATGTCATGAATTTGCTGTAGAGAGGTTACTGAAATGATAACTATGAACATTTCGAGATTTACTGTATCTTTTAATTCTTTCAAACATGATTGATTGGTTTTTGTCTGCTTTCCTTAAATGTTGGCAGTTACAATATTTTCACTGAAATCTCTCAAGTGGAAATTGAAATAATGCAGCTTCTAATCTTCTGTTATGTCCTGTTTTCCACAGTTGTCGAGTAGAAAGTAATCACAATGAGTTCAAGAGGGCCTTGAAGTTGAAAGCAGCGTCCGTGGTCTACAACACGGACCTGAACGCAATCGTAGTTATCTCGCACGATGAGGCGGCGGTGAAGAGAGCGCAGATTTTGAGTGACATGCACTTCCGTAGTCTACGAACAAAGCTCATGCTGGAGGCAAGGAAAAAGGAGGCACAACAACAGCTCGAGGTGAGGAGTCTGGAAACCAGGGCTCGAAATTCATTTTTCGGAATAGGTGTTCTGTTGCACCCAACCTCCACCATATAAAATAGAATAACTAGAATATCAGCTAACTAGAATGTCAGCAAACTAATTTTGTTTCATTTCTAAAGAAAAATACTACAACAATAATTTTATTATTTCTAGGACACAATTTAAAGCTCCTAGATACTACTACATGTATACCATTTAACATCTTTGCATGTTACGTAAACCTACAAAAATATTAGTGCAAATTTGGGTGCACTAGGGTGCTATGCAGCCAGTATTTCGAGTCCTGCTGGAAACTGTACCATTTTATCCCATTTCTTTAGCAGTTACACGTCACACAAGATTGTTACAACTCAGCATTCTCACAATGCAGTGATAGAATAAATCCTTCTCTTTCATGGCAAGTTACTGCAACATATAATCAAATCTTCTTCAATTGAAGTGAAGCAAATCTGTTTAAGTTTGAATTCCAGTGGAAAAACTCTGTTGTTCACAGTCAGATGATACTGTTCTTTGTAACACAGCACCCTGGCAAGTATAAGCTGAGGATTGGGACCATGTATAGACAGAAAAAAATGGTTGCCAAAGTTTCAGTACACATACTATATATACTATAGGTCCTTTTTCTACCTTATTCAGAGCCAGTATAACAGACGTGTATGGACCAAACAGATGCATTACATGCATAACATTGAATCTGAAAATACAACATAGAGTTTTTATCTTTCCCAGACCACTAAAGCCATGCAGCGGCAGTGTCTGGAGGAGTTTTCTGTGCGAGAGGACTTGATGGGGCTGGCTATCGGGTCACACGGGGCCAACATCATGCAGGCCCGCAGACTGCAGGGGGTCACCGCCATCGAACTGGAAGAACAAACATGCACCTTTAAGATTTATGGAGAGGTGAGTGTGTGTGTGTGTGTGTGTGTGTACGTGTACATGTATGTGTGTTAGTATTTATGTGTGCGACTGTGCGTGTCTGTTTGCATGTATGTGTGTGTGTGCATTTGTGTGAGTGTATTAATGCTTATTTTTGCCTGAAAAGAAATATTGTGAAAGTCTAACTAATTATTTGTATACTGTAAGATGTTCGCTTTTTCTTTGTTGATGCAAAAAGAAACCACAGAGCGCTCCCCCAGACTTAGACAAGTGGTCACAAAAGATATCAGATCTACTGTTGTATTTGTTTGCTAAATGTTCCTGCTCTGTAACTTTGTTTGTGGTGATGTGATTCTACCTTTACCTGTTCCAGACAAAGGAGGCAGTTCAGCAAGCCAGGAGTATGCTGGAGTATAAACAAGACGTTGTCCAAGTCCCAAGAAATCTCATAGGCAAGTTGTTATTTTTGAACTGCTAAGAACTGCACTGGATGCCTTTAAGTATGGTACACCAAGGGCCAGCCTGGCTTCTCCTTCCAGGCTGGGGGAATGTGTGTGCCAGACTGACTTTGAGGTTTACGACTCCGTCACATCCCCTATGCTTGATGTGTCTGGATACTCAACCTCACACAGTATAAAGCTCTGCTGTGCAGTCTTGCTATTTCAAGCCCTGATAGTTGTGTACTACACTTCTGTGTCGGTATCGGTTAACATCGTGTATTCTTGTTACACCCAATCTTTGCACATTTAATTGCAGGAGTTGTTTAAAGCTTTCTAGTGATGATGTTCTGGCCCTAACTCTGCTTGTTGGCAGAGAGTTCCACTCTACGATAGTTTTTGGAAAATGCAAGTTTTTGTACACCTCAATTTTTGTTTGATAACTCTGATATTTGAAGGCTGTTTCATGTTCTTTTCTGGTCTTCATGATGTAATCTTTTTTCCTTAGGAAGAGTAATAGGAAAGAACGGCCGTGTTATCCAAGAGATTGTGGACAAGTCTGGGGTAGTCAGGGTGAAAATTGAGGGGGACAACGAGAAAGAACACACAGTAGAGAGGGAGGAGGTATGTAGATTTCTACTGCACATCTTGTTTTTGCTCTGTTTCTTCTTCTTCCATTCCAAACACTGACCTCTGACCTGGTCAATGACCTGAACCAGACTGTCTCTCACCATGGTAACTGGTGTTGGGTTCCATAATGTTGCAATTTTATAGATTTAGACTCCTGTCACCATATATGATTGTGAATGTGTTTAAGTAAGAATTAACAGAGCAGACAATATGCGAAGGTAGACATTATGCATTTGCTTTGCCTTTCTAGTCTTGATTTTATGTTTATGCTGTGCCTTTTCACTGTAATATAATAATACCATGCTAAAATCGCTTCAAGTTAAACCAAAGTGGACTTCTAGTTCTACTCTACCCCTGTATATATAATTGATACCTGTAAATGAAAGTTTGTGATGTGAAGCCCTAAAAACCCACTTGACACCCTGTGTTGTGTACAGGATCCATCGGCAAAGGATTCTGTCCCAGTAAGTAACAAACCACCAGACTTTGGTACTTTTCACATTCTCACGTCTTTTGCAGTCCGCCTTTGATTAAGGGCTACTCTTATGTCTGCGTTGTTTCATAGGAACACGTGCCAATGATCTTCATCGGAACCATAGAGCAGAACAGCAACGCCCGCATGTTGTTGGACTATCACCTCGCACATCTAAAGGTACGTATCTAACCAAGAGACACTTGGTCTGTACTTCTTACCTTTGCCAAGATAAATTATGTTGACACCTGTGTGTGCAAGAAGAAAATAGCAAGTGCTTTCTTCATGTTGTGTTTGGTGTCAACATAAAATTGTATTTAATCTGAATATTGTGCCTGAAACATTGTTTTATTTACATATTCGTAACCCCTCCTCCCATGATTAGCTTGGTTTTTATTCCCAGTTTTTCATCGGGATGACTTTCTCTTGAATTAATGCTGAACCAAGAGAAGAATGATAGTGCCACCTACATTAAACAATGATCATATCATATAGAACAGTTAATAAAAACTGCCTAAGTGTTAGAAACTCCACCAAAGACTGTGCATGTATACAGTCTCTTCCCTATGTAGCCATGTTGTATCCTATACAATTATTGTGCAATAACGTTATCTGTGTTACTGATTTTTCAGGAAGTTGAGCAGCTTCGCATTGAGAACCTACAGATAGCAGAAGAGCTGCGGAATGCCGGGGGCGGGTCTGGCGGCTCGTACTTCCCCCCGCCGCGCGAGCGTCGCTACAGCACGGACTACACGTCCGACACCACGGAGGGCACTAGCAGGGGCAGGGGTCAGGCGTACGGCAGAGGGCGGGGCCGCGGTGGCAGCAGGGGGCGGGGCCAGGGAGGCAGAGGCCGGGGGGGCAGGCGGTACCAGGGTGGACGCAACGGTAAGACTGAATGTTTTGTTCTTTGTTTGTTTGTTTTATTGAAATTGCAACAGTGCAACATACGTGAGACACAGGCAGCTGTTGCTGGTGTTGTGTCCCACACATAGAAACAAATACAGGACATACAATACTCATTTTCACTTGAGTTAAGTGAGGAAAGTTGTGTAAAGTGCCTTTCCCAAGGGCACAAGATTGGTGGCCCAGGGCCTCTTGGTATGGCAATATCACCTTCATGTAATGCTTGCTCTGGTGATGTACTGTCTTGAGCTTTTGCTTATTTTTTTTAGATCTTTGCATTTGAACATTGTTGAAGAGGTTGAATATTTTTCTGAGGCCCTCATCTATCTATTTCTATTACTGGCTTCCCAAACACTTTTTTTTAAACCTCAACCCTGGGATGATAGGTCTGTAACGTTTGTGTCTCTTGTAAATTTCTCTAGCTGGCCCTGAGAATGATCGCCGTCAGCAAGACGAGCTCAGTGATTGGTCGTCTGCGGTAACAGAGGACAGCATGTCAGAAGCGAGTGGTGTACGCGGCAGCCGGTACTCTGGCAACCGTGGGAGGGGCGGCCGCCGGCCTCGCATGAACACCGAGCCTAACTTTGACCGCGAGGGTACGCCCATTTTCTGTAATGCAGTTAATAAGGCATGTGTGGCCTGGTTGGCAATGTTTACTGTTCGTGAAGTTGTGATGTTCCTTTAGGAATTGTTTGCATGGTGACAAAACTTGTGGGATTAGCATTGACTGCCTCAGCCCAAGGAGAGCTTTTCAAATTGCTTCAGAATGTTGGAAACTGTGTGTTTCCACCACAAATTTATGACACTGTGAATAGGCATTTCCAATACAGTACTTTGTATTTGTATCTGTATAGCCGGTATAACCGCCTTTCGGTGTAACACACCATCTTCGCGGGCATGCGGCGCGGCGGCAGCTGGCTATATTACACCGATCGATGGAACTGTTTCAACTACATACTTAAAACACAGTGAAAACCCCTTTCCCCTTCTACAGTAACTGCAAAATCAAGTCCCCAGGAATATGAATTAATTTACACTATTGAATGCACTGTAAACATTTGCTGTAACATTTTGTTTCAGTTCGCCAGGGTGACAACCACAATCCTTTCGACGTCCTCAACCAAGATGAGAACGAAAATGGCGACGTGAACGGGCGTCCCCAGCGGCGCAACAGGGACCGCAGGCAAAACGACCGGCGGAGGCGTAACGACGAAGAGGACTCGGTGCTCGACACGGAGGGGGAAACGAACAACGAGCGGGGTAGGGGAACAAACGTGACATTGTATTCATACATTCAGCAGGGTAAGGGGAACGCCATCAGTGGGTCTGCACTGCCTATGTGTTCATCTTGTTTTTCATAAAGTCAAGGGCACTCCATGCAAACTACTTCACGTGAAATTGCTCGCTCATTAGACAGGTCCCATAGCCCGCTGGCAAAACGTAGAAATGCAAAATGTCATTCGTAGCATTGGAATAATGACAGCGATGAGTCGGAATTCAACTGGTTTCAACTTTATTCGTCTTTCTCAAGAATGACAATACAAAATGAATACTCAAGTTTTGAGATCCCCACAAAGCACGATAAATGCTATTGATCTTCACAAGTTTTTAAAAATTCAAAAGCTCACATTCGCATGGTATTGCTAGTGCCCTTGTCTTGTGACAGGTTGACTTTTTTCTTTCCGTTTTTTCCTTCCATTATGTACTTTGTGCTTTGCTTTCGTCAGTTTCATGCATGTGTGCTGGCATTGTCGCATTTATGTAGAACCAAAATTAAGAAAGGACTGAAAATGTTGTATTTACATCATTGGCATTCTATGTGATAAAAACCAATATTATAATGCATGTATGATTCAGATCCATGTTAACATAGATATCACAAAATGTTGACAATGCATTTTATTTAAATTACAGAGAACGAAATTACAGAAATGCTGTAAGTTGTTTTTCATGATAGCAGAATGTATTGCTCAATTTTGTACCAGTTATCTCTCCTTTCAGCCGGCTGCTTTACTGCTTACCTTTCCCTGTGGCTTCCATTGTTTCATTTATCCCTGCAATATTTAGGAAGCTTTGTTTATTGAGACTTCACATATATACATACTGGTAACACTTTATCTGTGGAAAACAGTGTCGCAGTTATCCATTGTAGTGTAGCACAACACAATACAGCAAGCTTGAAGGTGAATCTATGCAGCTGAAATATGCATTTTGAGGTTGTGGTTGGGCTTTTTTGAGTTGGTGGTGGAATTAAGAAGAGGTGTTGGTTATGTTAGATACAGGCCCTGGGAACAATATTAGACATGCTGTCTTTGTCCCAACAGGACAGAATCCGTCATGAGTCCTTTCAGAATCAGTCAGATTCTGAGAGGAACTTGAAGCATTTTCTGTTGAGACAAGGATGGACTGAAACAAGACTATTATTCCTGGGGCCTGTGCTTATAAACAAACGTTCTGACAAATTATTGAAATGGTATTGGCCAATGTCAAATGAGAGAAAACGATTGCTATTTCTCTGCGCCAGTTCCAGGGCGGAAAAAGAAGACCCCAGCCCACAACAACTCTGACAGGATCGTGCCACGGAAGGATACAACAGCTCAATAATTGTGAGGCACTCTTTGATGATCCCAGCTCAAGTTTTCCGTTTCTTACCCACAAGGGACTTCTTTTTCTGGCTTTTGGTCTGTCACTCTTAAGGCTTGTAGAGAGTTGAGGCAGTTCTTGCCACGAAGACATCAGGCTGGCAAAGACTGTGTTGTGCTACATACTTCAGTCTTACTTTTGCAAGTTTGAACATTCTTTTCTTTTGGTGAATACATTTTCTTTCTGACCACCACCTCTCTTTCTGTTTAGACTATAGCTAGCTTTGTTTGAAAATGGTTTCCTTAGTTGAAGTTTGTTCTCAATTCAGTTTAAATTATTTTGTTTTTAAGTATATACATGTAAGCATCACAAACTATAGATGTCAACCCCATCTGGAGATTTCCTGTAACATACTTATTTTGGGACCTTTGCTTGAAGTTGTAGAGAACCCTTTATTTAGTTATGTAGGTACTGTTTTGTCCAACAAGAACTCCAACAACAATCATTAATTGAGATAGAACTTTACAGATGATATAATTGTTTCTTTTTCATGTTTTAATGTACATCATAGTTTTCTTACAACCCAGCCATGTGATTTTCTGTTCCAACCTTTTGGGTACCTTCCTAAGGGTGTTTCTTATCATGGTGACTTTGTGTCTCCCAAATGAAAGTTTAATATTCTACTCATAGTGCCCTGATGAAGTTGATAGCCAAAACACTGGCAGAGAAAACCATGTGTATTGTAAAACCAACCTGATGCATCTGTTTATGCATGTTTTAATGTGTTTGTGTCTTTGCCTGCAGAAGAGGCCAACACTAGCAGGGACGGTAACAAAGATAGCGCTGGGAAGAACCGCAGGAGACGGAACCGCCGGCGCCGCGAACGCCAGAACACAGTCATCTTCAACGAAAACTTCAAGAAGGAATCCCCTGAGGCCGCCAAGGGTGACAGGGCCGAGGAAACCTCAGGGCACGAAACCGCAAAGTCCACGGACACCTCGAAAATGATCAGCGAAAACGAGGAGAAGCCTGACGCACCCAAGCAGCAACGCCCGTCTCGATCCAAACGCGGCCCCAGGGGGGATAGACAGAGGGGAGGTAGCGAGAAAAGTGCAATAAACGGGGACGGGGGCCCAGGCATCCAGGAACACAGTCAGCAGTTAGTCAACGGGACTGCCTAAGAAAAAACTGTGAAAAATTCTATGCAGAGCTTTATTCAAGTGTCTTCGAATTATTGAAATTACCACTATATACTGTTCAGAATATGCATTATTACACTTGGTACTTGGGTAGTAGCAGTGGAACTCAAGAAAACTTAAACTTTTCTCTTTAAAGGGTAGACAAGCAGCCAAATTAAGAGAAAGAGTACTAGCAGCGAGGACTGTCCATATGTTACTGAAGAAGTTTTTTCAGTCCCCTTTGTGTAATACTAATGTTGGCAATCAGGTCAAACTGATGTGGAACCAGCCTGGTAGTCAGACTGTTTCCAGGGCCTACACAGGCCAGCTCTAGGGCCAAGGAAGTCTTTCCCTGGAACCTCTGAGGATAGCTGTTGGGTGGCCTGTGTAGGCCCTGGCTTCCAAGGTGATGTGGAACACTGTGTATCTGGAACAAACAACCACAGAGCTGTCAAACTTGTGTGAGACATTGGCCATGACACTTTTTTCTGTACCGTGCGACTGTGAAGTGTGAAACAAGAGTACAGTATAAAGTAGAACTCGCTACTTGAGTTCTTTGCCAATGGTTACAGTGATCACTTGTTGCTCAAATCACAACAGAACCCTAAACCTCATACCAATACCTCTACCTTGGACTTGACCATTGTTCTCAACATAACAAAAATAGCAACAAAAAAATACAAAAGAAGGAAAAAAAACATTTCGTGGAACTTCCATCAAGATATGTACATTGTAGTTGTAAAAAGTATTCTTGAAATGTTTCTGGTGGAGACTTTCAAAGAGAGAACACTGTAACCTCATTATAAGGTATTGTTTTCCTTATTGGTCATTGTACGCTTTTGTTTAGTTTACGATATCTTTAAGATACTAGTACTCTTCTTGTTGTATTGAAGCCATGGGATTTATAAGGGAACATAGGTTTTCTTCTTTAGTTGGTATATATGGATACCCAGTTGTATGAATTGCTGCTGGAAGCTTAGTAGTGATGGTATCCATGCTTATGTCTGTGTCCCCTTGAAATATTGCAGCCATATGAGTTTGACCTGTAGAAACATATGATATCTTTGATCCAAAATTTTATATGAAAGGTTCTATCTCTGTAGAAACTAGCAAAAGGAGCTTCTTTTCAGGCTTGTAATGTTATTTTACCATCTTCATGCATGGTTTGGAATATGTTTTGGTGTAAAACAGGGCCACACTGATTGTAACAAATAACTTGGTTCATCAACCTAACACTCAAGAAGAAAAACAAGTAATCCAGAACCTCTGAAGTAGAACAGTCACAGTGCATATCACCTGGCTATATGATGGATATGTATGTATTGGCAGATCTATATTAGCATACCAGTTTCTTAAGGTAACGTTTGCAGTATTATCTCAGTTTTTTAGTCAAGGAACCAAGAGATCAGTGTAGTTCCAGTTCCTGCACACAGATATTTAGAAGGTGTTCTGTTGCAATAACATAATCTTTGCATGGGAGACTTGTCTGAAAGCAAAACACTAACAGAGATACAGTACCATTGCACAGTCTTCCTATGTACAGGTGTTGAAGGACACTTATGTTGCATGCAATCTTTATTACGTTAATAATCATGGGCATGGTGTAATTTGTCTTATGTCTTCCCCATTGACAGTACTTTTTTGTCGATGGTGGCTACTGTTTTGAGTAGAGAGTATCCTGCATATTGGAGTTGTTACGAAAAGGTGTTATGTTGAAGATAGACGATTGTGTGTATGTGTGTGTGTGTGAGTGTGTTGACTGTATGGCTGTTCCCTTGTACGATTGTGTCATGGACAAGTAATTATGGCAATAGCCTTCTTCATCCTGGCTCGACATGTACTATAGTCATGGATTGAAAAAATGCCACTTAAATACAAAACAGAAAACAAGAACAATGTGCGCTCAGTCTTGTCAGTGCAAGTGCCATAGTAGGACACTTTGTCGAAATGTAGACAATTCCACCTGGCTTGTTAAAACTGTCATTTACATTTAGAAGTTTTATTGGCCGAGCCCTTATAAAAAATGCTGCTACCACTTGCACTACAGTGCTGAGCAATTTCCCAACAAGCTGGCTGGACAAGCGTTCAGAACCGGGAACCCTGTACTTTGTCTCTACACCTCCTCTCCTCTCGGATTGTTCAACATTTGATATGATGATGTAAGAGTTACTGTACCTAAGTTAAGTCTCAGCGGATTGTTTGCCTTGCCAAAGAGTGAGAAGTTCTGTATCTTGAAAAGTGTTTAAGTGAATAAAAGATATCTTCAGTAAAATATCATGGTGGTGTCATGGCTTCTTGGTAACCTGTCATCTTTTGAGTAACAGCCCAAGACTGCTTTCTAACTTTGAAACCTGAGATAAACATATAAGAAGTTGTAGTTGAGATTTGAACGTTTATTCTATGATCCCTTAGTGCTCTCATCTTGAGAAACTTAAATTCCTAGAGCTTTCAGAGCGATGAAGATAATATTTCTTGTGAAGTGCCATCTTCAAATGTTAATTTTTATTTTGACGAAGACTTTCGGAGCGCCAAAGTTTTATCCGCGCGGTGCATCATGGGTGTTTTGACCCGGAAGTGATTGTTATATAATAGCAGACGACGTCCAGCCGAGGTCACAGTGTTGTGTAATGGCAGCGTTTGCAGAAAGATCTCGTGAACGCTGCATTTGTGGGCACTCCTCTGACGAAACTGGTCATCCTCTTTGACGATTGTGGTAAATTAACGTTCTGAGAACCATGTTTTGCCGGGTTTTAGGGCAGAGCGTCCCGACCTTGGTGAGAGGACGTCGCGATCTGCTGCTATATTTTCCCGGTAAGTTCACGTAAACAAGACTTAATGGACAAACATCTTACACAAAGGGTAACGGTAAGTTTTTATCAGATTTCATGTGTCGTAGTTTATCGGAAGCACTTGCTGTTTTGTCTGGAGGGCGGGTGCCGGCAGGATAATTTTTGTACATGTATATCTTGATGGCGATCGATCGTGACCTAGTTTTTCTGGGCTAACAGTTATAACGTTACATGTAGGTCAGGCGGACTAGCGGAGTGGCATGAGAGTGACATTTCTATGGTCGATCGGTCGAAGGGCATTTTGTCAGCAACAGTTATGGTAGCTCCTAGAATACCCTATAAGCCAGACTGTAGCCAGGGCCTCCACAGGCCAGCTCTTGGGCTCCGGGGAAGGTTTACGGAAAAGGCCGTGCTGTCTACGATCCAGGCTACCAGACCAGGCTTACCTTTCTGGGCCCCAAGGGTATGTACGAGCTTGAGGAAGATGTGGGCCAATTTATGGCAATCCCAGTTCCCTCATGATTGTGTCACACTAAAAGAATCCCAACAAGAATCACTGTGACTTACAGTTCGTATAACTTTTTTTCCAGGTCAGTGTCGCCTGCTCACATCAGGTCCCCTGCAAGCCTACACCAAGGCCCTCCAGCACCAGCACTTGTTGCCTGATGACCAGCAGCAGGCAGTAGTGGCCAGGATGCAGGGTCTGTACAACAGACTGAAGGACTACCAACCACCCCAACCTGAAGCAACACAAGGTCATTTTTGCTTACAATATGGCTTATTTACTCCCACAGTTAAGTCTATTATTCACCTTGATTCACCTTGAAGATCAGGCAGTAGGTACCCATAAGAGTGATGAGCCTCCTTCCTTCCTTCCTTCCTTCCTTCCTTCTTTCCTTCCTTCTTTCTTACCTTCCTTCATTCCTTCTTTCTTTTCTTCTTTCTTTCCTTCTTACCTTCCTTCTTTCCTTCATTCCTTCCTTTCCTTCCTTCTTTCCTTCCTTCTTTCCTTCCTTCTTTCCTTCCATCATTCCATGAAAGCTGTTATGATGGATGATATTTAAAATACTGTCTTTCTCTTCATAACAGATGAAGCAAGTGAAAAGCAAGCCGATAAGACAAAGTCAGAAGGAGAAGGCAGTCTGGAGTCGAGTGAATCCCCTCCCCTGTTCAGACCACCCCCAGGCCTCTACCTTCATGGAGAGGTGGGCTGTGGGAAAACAGCTCTTCTAGACCTGTTCTATGCCTCAGCACCCACAGAAGCCAAGAGGCGTGTCCACTTCCAGTCCTTCATGCTGCACTTGTACTCAGAGATCAACAGGTGGAGCCTCTGCACAGACGGGCTGGAGTTGGACCAGGACGGCCCCATCCAGACCATCGCTCGTCAAATCCTCGGGGACGCCTGGCTGATCTGCTTCGATGAAATGCAGTTCAGTGATTACGGGACCTCTGCTCTCTTGGAGGGCCTGTTTGCTCACATGGTCGCCGACGGCGCCGTCATTGTTGCTACCTCCAACCGGGACCCACACAGTCTGGGAGCATCGTCATTCAGCCTCGAGAACCAGTCGAAGGATCGCCAGTCCAACCTAGGTAGACTGCTTAGCGAGAGCTGTGAGATTGTACACATCGACTCAGGGACAGACTATCGGCTGCTCCAGTCTGTAGGGCAGCAGGCCTACTTTTATCCCATATCCCCCCTGAATGAAGACATGCTTGACCAGGCATTCAAGGCTGCAGTGGGAACGGAGGACGTGACGCCATCAAGCGTCACTGTCTACGGGAGAAAGGTGAAGGTCCCCATTTCAACTCAATCAGGCGTGGCTCGCTTCACCTTCTCTGAACTCTGTCGCTCTCCCTTAGGACCGGCCGACTACCTCACGATTTGCAACAACTTCAGCACGATTTTCATCGACCACATCCCGCAGATGACCATCTACCAGAAGAATGAGGCGCGGAGGTTCCTGAGCTTCATCGACGCCGCGTACGAAACGAGGACCAAAATCTTCTGCACCGCCCAGGCTAGACCTGAGGACCTGTTTCTGCTGATCCCGTCGGAGGGGGAGGGGCGGGAGGCCCAGGCCATGGAGATGGAGATGATCGGGGAGATGGCGTTCGACATGAAGCTGCTGAGGGGGATGGACGCGCGACACATCCCCATCCTGTCCGGCCGAGACGAGATCTTCTCCTTCCGCCGGGCGATCTCGCGGCTGAATGAGATGCAGAGCCGCAGCTACCAGGCCCGTCCGCACGCCCCTCAGGAGTTTGTGCCGTACGTCGGGACGGACTCAGAACGCACGCAGAGCAACAACCGTCGGAAGGAGATGTCACAACTGAGGAGGCAACGGGAACTGGAGGCCAACCCAGCGGCAGACAAGGCCGTGCCTCTCACCCCCATGATGAAAAACGACTGGGGAGACTGGGAGGAGGAGGCCAGCTACACCACCTGGAGCAGAGATGTCATGAAGAAGGAACTGATGGACAAGAAAAGGAGGACCATGAACGAAAGGGACCCCCCAAAATTCACAGAGGAGCATTTCTGGGGGTTTGGGTGGTGGGAGAGGGTCCTGAAGAAGAGACAGGAAAAACTGATGAAAAAGGAGGCGGCAGTAGATACAGTGACTGAACCAAGGCGATAGTTACTCCCCAGTAGGACAACCTCTTGCTGTGTATGCTATGGTAGTATAGGTTTGGCCCAGGAAATTGGGGGGAGGACCCAAAAAGTGTTAGCTGGTCTGTTACTCCAAAGGGCGGTTAGACCAGGTATACAGATGTTTGAAATTGATCGCATTTATTTTTCCTTCAGTATGACAGTACAAATTTCGGACCTAAGATGTGAAACAAGACATGGAAAGTATGCATTTTTTGTCTGTCAATAGATGCAATGTTCCTTTCAAAATAAATACATGCAACATGTTACATGTACTGTTATGCCATCTCTCTGAAAGACTACCTACCTCGTGATTACAACAATAAAAATGTACTTACCAATTCCTTCACTGAGACCAGACCATTTTTATTGTCATTTCTGGTGGCTTAGGAAACACACAAAAAAGCTGACAGTTGTGAACAACAAAAATTGATAGGATTGTAACTTCCTGCTACAGGGGGAAATATAACTTTGAATTCGTACTGGGGGCAGAACAAATATTGCAGTCAGTGGTGACACAAGTTACTGTCAGTCCTAATATCGACTTCAACATGTTATTAAATCATTAAATCAAAAAAAAAAACAGAAAACAAGAGGCTTTTGTTCCATTCATTTATTGCAAAATATATTTGAGTGCTGTAACATCAATGTTACAATTACATATCTTTATAAACAATGATGATTACCAGACACATTACATGCAAGTTTTCTCACCTCATAATTACCAATAGTTTGATACGTCATATATTGCCACCAAAAAATTTAAATCCACGATTGTTCAAGATCTCTAACTACAGCAATTTCAATGTACAACGATGCATATTTTTCTTGACATGCACATATTACAATGACATAGCTGCATCATCTAAAGATTGCTGATACCTGGCTACAAGATTTAGCTGGCTGCAATAGTTTTGCCTCTAAGTCTAACATTGTTTTTCTGTACAGTGATGCATATATATTGATGCGTACATGCTACAAGGGCATAGAAGATAGCAAGCACTGCTAACAATCTAAAGATTTATGATACATGGCTAAAATCCTGGTAAAATTAAGGCCTCTAACCTTGTACGGGTGACTGACATAGAAGGTAACCATATGGCTATCCAGAATGGCAACCAGGCTGTTTTCCACATATGATACAGATACAAGCCACACACTATTAATTAGTTAGGCTCATGATCATGCATTCGGTTAATTTTACGGTTAAATCTTTACAAGTTGGAAATTTTTCCCACTGGTCACATGAGAAGACAAATTCTGCATGAATTGTATTCCTAAAGCCAAAGATCTACATCACCTATTTGAAGAACATCCTTGCTATGCAGGAGTTTCAATTTTTACAATAAAAATAAACTCTACTTACAGGAGTGCACTCACGATTGAGGGTATATCACTGTTAACATGATTTTTAAATGATGGGTTCTAATTCTAAAGGCATTTATGCTGCAATTGTGATGTATAATACATGTTGTCAAAAGTCATTTCTTCATGGCATTGTCAAGTTCCAAATATTTGTTATGTTGGCATGCTTATTAATTATCATCTACACTAATAATGTACATGATTACAGTGTATATTATTTACAGGAAACATCAAGCTAAACTGGCAAGTCTTCCTGATTGTGAAAGTACAATATCTGACTATTTTTATATAATTAGGTCCTGGTCAAACATGGTTTACATTTTCATATTTCTCCTTTTTTTTCCAGATTTTGTGCTTGTGGAAAGTACATGGTTAACTACATCCAAAAGTTGCATACATATCATGAGATCATAACATATCATACAAATCTTTCACACAGATAAAGTGAAGATCAAAATATTAATAAAAAACATTGATTAATAATATACATTAAAAAAATGTACTATAAACTACATATCTAAAATCAGGTAGATTGTTTGAAGTGTCCATTGCTCCGCAATGACACTAAAAAGTTTCCTCTATCCTATGTTTAGTATATCTAAACTAAAAAGGATTGTAAGTCCATATATTTATACGTCTAACAAACTACTGTTAGCTGATATTCATTTCTTTATATGCACCCAATTGGTCCCTCCCCTGAAGAGATAAAAATTATGTACCATAACCCCTAAAAAGACTTGTTCTTATTGTTGGACAGAGTGATAAAATGGGATTTTGAATGGCAGTGCTGTAACATACCTACATGTATGTTTGATCATTTGAGATTAAGTGTACAGTCGAACCTGTCTATTTTGACCAGTCAATGGACTTGAAAGTGGTCATAATAGACAGGGCGCTCTATAGGCAGAATTCTCAAAGGTTTTATCGGGAAAATAGTCTAAGGGAGACGTGGTCAATGATCCAGGTTTGTACTTTGTTTTGCAAAAGTTGTAGTTCCTTCTGTCTGAGCTAGAGGTCTGTTGAGGTGGAATGTATCAATATTCAGTCACTTTGTCTCCAAGTACTTGTATTGCACAGGTTTTCTAGGATGTTTTTGATACATACTGTATGTACTGTTTTCGATACCAAGAAATCTTGCATATTCCACACAAATTTCTGACAATATGACCTAAAGTTTGCCCTTATAACCCTTTATACCAAATACTTTGTTGCTCATATGATGATACAAAATTACTGTATCAAAATTACAATGTGCAGGACTAGATTTAAGTATGAGTGAATTGCACAATCCCAGTTGTCTCAGTTGTCATGTGGCTTCTTCCAGATTTTACTTCCAAGTTAAAGCTAACTTTGTCATTTAAACGGAAAGTAAATGGCAAGCTAACAAATTATTTTCTTAAAATTACTGTATAGTTATTCCATTTTCGTGAGGACTTACTTTCAAGGAAGACGGGGAAAGAAGGCTTTTGTTGTGTTTTAAACAATTTTGTTGTATTTTAAACAATTTTGCATTTCCCTGAACTGATTTGTGTTTGATGGCAAGTTTTTTGTGACTCTGGTTGTCACAATACAAAGTTAACTCTCTAACTGTTAATTGGTGGGGGTTACCAGAAGAATGAGACAGATTGGAACTAGAGTGCCTTTGTATCTTGTAGTTTGCACATTTGAATGGGCTGCTTTTAACACTTGTGACATCAGCAACAAGGTGCCCACAGGACCTTGTTAAATGTTAATCACCACTTGACATTAACCTTAACCCAGCTGCCTAACAATGTAATCAGTACAAATTTGATGCCAAAAGGCTACTTAGCAGGGAGAAGGTTAACAAACTGTTGGGTGGTTTATCGGAGTCACCAGTTCCCAGGTTAGCTGATCCTGGCTGCACAGTCTAGTCGGAGTTTCTGGATCTGAGCCATGGGGAGAGGCCCTGTCTCTGTGAAGATGGCCTGCAGAAATACATGAACAGTTCCATCAGGTTGGTAAATCAATACATGTTGGGTTCTTCAGCTACACAACCAAATGGGTTTCATTTGCCAACATTGTTTCAGTTATTTCTCAGCTACCATTCTAATAAAGACTCTAAGAACTCTACTACATGGTGACATAGTGGCAATGATGTGATTCCAAAAGTAACTTGACTTTACAACTCCTACACAAAGCTGCAAGGATCAGTGCAGGCAGGAATACCTGCACAGCTCCAAATCTACCTTCACTAACCTGCATATTACATGCAGGATTTTGACACTCTAGAACAGCTCTGATGAACAGAGTAAGAAATCCATCCGTGAATAGTTCCATCATGTTGGTAAGTTACTGAGTAAAGAGACTCTTTTTACACAACCAAGACTTAGTAATTTATTCACAGCCGACATTTCGGTGACCGTCTATCACCTTCCTCTGGGCAATTCTGATTGGTTCACATTGCACTGCAGGACAGGTACCAGTGTCACTGCTATAGATGCATTCGGATTTCCCAAATGAAATTATAATTTATATTTACATATGTACACATTTGTGGTTATAGGGAACTGTATCTACAATGTGGTCCAAACATATACAGAAGGACTTAACGACTAAAGAAATCCATGTTTACCTGCATGAATGCGTGACAGTCTGTGATGATCTTGTCCTGGGTAGACTGTTTGAAGGCCTCCAGGATGCCCGGGAAGCTCGTCGCTGCCGCGATGTTTGCTTCGTTCCGCTTGATCATTGTCAGGGCCACTCTGAACAGGATCTTCGACCCTTCGTAGAACAAACAGTCCCAAATTCTCAGCACAGTCTGGGGGAAAATACGAACATTTGTTATTGTTGAGGAGGTTCATCAGTCACATAAGATTAACAGTGATGAAGATGTACAGTAGACATCTAACATTTGGAGGTACATGTTTCTACCTTTCAAAACAAGTCACTGATGAATTTCTACAAACATTTGTTAGATAGTAATAGACAGTTTATAATAGTCCATGTATCAGTCAACCATGAAAAAAAGAAGATTGTAGTTTCTTTTATCTATACATGAAATCTTGAAAGTTTTCTGCAAACTTTGGCATTACCACCCTTTTCTGGCCCAGAATATTTTCCTTTAAATTGGTACCGGTACAAGCAATAAGCCATCAGCCCAAGAAGGCCACCTGTCCAAGAGGACCATTTTATCTCAGTCCCCTGTGTGGCCTTCTTGGGCAGTTTTGGCTGTACTTTAAGCCCCCCTAGCAGACTGATGAAAAACTGCAGAAAAACTGCAGCTGTGTCCGATTTTTACTAACCTCTATGGGCAGAACGTCAATGTACAGACACACGAACCACTTGGTGACCAGGATGGACCATGGCATGCCTTCTTTCTCTATCACTGCTGCCACTGAAGGGTTCTTCAACCTACCATATATAAACACACACTCAGTCAACAATGCAACAAAAAACTTGTGGTGTAACTTTTAAAAATGCAAAAATTGATCTCAAACTACTGAAAACAATGAATAGTTGAGCTACTGTTCCACTGCACTGGACTATACAACTTACAATTAGGCCACACCAATTTAATTTGTTGGTTCTCGGATTCGCCTCTTCGTTTTTTTCTGATTTGCAAAAAAAAAATTTGATTCTGGTCCTGAATCAACTGAAAAATGCTCATGTTTTGCCCCCCAACAGTTGAGGAAAGTCATTTTCTTCCTAGTTGTTACAGTTTTCCCATCTATCATTGCAGTGGTTTGATTTAAAAGTTCAAAATTCAATGTTTACATTTTAACCCAGCCTTTTTTGTTGACTTCATGGCTCATTTTGTAGCATTTAAGCCTATAATAGGATGCCTAGACCTGTTTTTACTTTTATTTTTTTTCGCCCTGTCGCTTCATATTTTTTCTAAAAAAATCAGAGAACCAACAAATTGAATTGGTGTGGCCTTAGTAACATTTCTTAGAATAAACAATATACTTACTTCACAAGTTCTCCTAAGACTTCTTGGTCCACCTTCAGTCCCTTCATGTCCTTGGAGTAATATTCTATAGGAAGAAACGGTATTTCAAAAAAACATCATTGTTATGCTACTAGCACAGTCCAAGTACACGTACTGGGTGTTTGTGCCCTATACATGTAGTTCTTTAATTATTGTGTCAGAATGTATATTATCTGCAATAGACAAAATTCTGATACAACAAAAAGGGAACATTGACGAAACATTGAAAACTGAAAAATCCAGGTTTCATACAGGTGCAGTACATTCTGCTGACATGCTGTTGAAAGTTGAACTGACCAGGTAAGATGTCCTCCAGTAGAGTGACCAGCAGCCAGAAGGCCTGTTCTTCATCCTTCAGGATCAAGAGGAAGATGGCCACTATGAAGTTCAGGCCCTGGGGACAATAAGACAATAAACTTTTGATATCTAATGTATGGATTGTGTGTACATGTATCTGTATGATGGTATAGCAAGTACTGCCGTCGGTACTGTCCCTTTGCATAAGACACCAACTTTGTAGGCTTGTGGCAATGGCTGGTTATATTACATCAACTGATCTAACATTTGTATACTAATATCTGCATATAACTCTCAAGCATTGTCATTTAATGCTATTTAGTGAGAATGTTCCTACTGTATTTGACCAAAAAAATCCACTCTAATAGTTCTCACTTCAATCCTGGATTGATAACTTTTGACTGTTCCTTCTTTTCTTTATTGAGATAAAATTAGATACACCGTAGATGGCATGCACATATCAACCAGTTTATTTTTCTAGCTGACATACTACAACAAAAAGTCCCACCCACCTGGCAGTAGCCGACAGACTTGTTGTAGTGGCCGAAAGCCACCAGGATGTTGTACAGCGACACTCTCTTACTCTCCCTGGAGGCATCACAGAAGTAGATATTTTCTGGAAACGTTCTGTGGATATCTGTGAAACACAACAAAAGAAACATCAATATTATAATAACTAGTACTTATTTTTCAGTCACACATTAAGAATGTGTTCAGGTTTTCTGTTTCATATTGGAGTTTGCATAGCATACTGGCCTCTCATTGGTAGTTCATCTTTTTGTGAACCGGTTCCCACTAGTTTGAGGTCAAAATCACAAACTCGAATGGGACCATAACAGACACTAACGCCTAGGAAAAAAGTTGTGTTTCCTGTTTCCCTACCGATCCTAGAAAAAACTGCCAACCATAGCCTTTTTTGTGTGAACCCCTGCGAGAAAAAAAGATAATCCCTACCTACTGACCCTAATTTTGTTCATACTGAAACGGGAAACCGCATTTTTTTCCTAGGCCTAACATCAGTAGTTGATAGTTTCTTTATTGCGTTCTGACCTGTGTTGATGGTGTCCAACAGTTGTTGGTCTTTTTCTCCATTCAGCAGACTGGTGTAGGTGTCTGGGTTAGTCTCCATCTTGTGCTGTGCCCCACTGACCTCCATCCAAACCTGGTGCAAAAGGAAACAGACTCTATATCTCCTCTATACTAGTACTGGGCAGGCCTCGAAATGAACTTTTCTTCCTATTGTCCCAGCACTGTCCCCAAAATAAATTTCAATTGTCCTAAACTGTCCCAACCTGTTTTTTAGGAAGTATTATATGACTTCAATTTGACGTATGCCTGATAAACAAAAGAAGGGTTGACATTCTGATGTTGATTATTTTTCTACTGCCCCCAAAATGTCCCATAGTGTCTTTTTAGTTGTCCCAGCCTAAATTTTAGTGGTCAGTGGCCATTGGAACGCCTTTAATATACTAGTACAAGGACTGTATACCTGAACATAATATCATGTAAAGCTACAGAGGTTTAGGCACATGTTCAAAGTAACGAAATAGCAATTCAGTGAGGTAACATGTGGTCTTCAATGATGCCATGTTTATTTGGATGAATAAAATTCTAAACGGGAACTATGCGGCTCCAGATGTCTTACTGAGGGACGACTGCGTGTGCAAGATGTCGGTTAGCTTGAGGAATGAATCCCCTGTACTATATACCATGCAAAACTTTAGTTACTACCCATGTTTCATTCCATCTACTAGCCTGGACATTTTCTTTTATCAAATGCAGTTTAGCCAGAATGCAGAATGGTCTGTCAATGAAGTTTGGCCCAGTGACACAATAATAAAGAAATGACATATCTTATATACTAGTATTATAAGGGGCTTTAATTTTGTGAGAAAAATCATTGCCTTACCGTGCCTCTGTGCTCTGCAGGAATGCCTTTTCTGATAAATCTCTTCACTGGATGGACAGAGAACAGCACACATTAATGTCAGGACTAGGACTCTGCCAATTTCAGCCTAAGAACATGAAGAATTTTAAGGTACAAATGTATTTCTTATAAGTTATAATTCTACAACAAGGCATGAATGAAAATGAGGGATTGTCAACTTATGATGAATGAATGGATTATGCATGCATGAATGAATGTAAGTTTCTAAGAATAAATACAAGAATGAATTCAAGAATGAAAGTAATCATTGAGACATTCTATTCTAACATGTTTATCATTTTAACACAAGGCATGAATGAAAATGAATGACTGGCAACTTAAAATGAATGCATGAATGAAGGAATGGATGAGTGTCTGAGTGCCTGTATATGTGTCTGAGAGTGAATGAGTGAACTTTAGGACAAAGTAGATAATGACTTATTGGACACCCAACAAAAAAATCCTAGTTAAAACTTAAGGTCTGAAACACATCATCGAGCATGACCCACCCTTGAAGGACCTGTTGATGGCCTTCCTGCCCTTGAGCAGTCCGCTCCATCTCGAGGCTCTCCTGGCCAGCACAGACAGGTACCCCGCCATGAACTCTTCATACGTCTCATAGTCAAAATCCTCGGGCCGAGTGAACCCATACGTGTCAACTTTCCTGCAGGAGGACACAACAATGAACTAGAAAGGTAACATTAACAAAGCAAATGCATAAAGTTTACCTTCGCATATGGTCTGTTCTGTTAATTCTTTCTCAGACACATTCATATGATATACAAGGTGACAGGAGTCTAAATCCCTCCTGCTATAAAACTGCAACATGATGTAACCCTATCATGGTGATAGACGTTTGGTTCAGGCCATTGACCTTATTTGTTTGGAGAAGAAGAAGAAACAGAGCAAAAGCAATATGTTTTCAGATCTGTGGCATTATGCATACTAAAATTTTGAAGATAGGAGGAATGTTTGAAAAAACAACTCCAAGCCATTTTGGGGGCTTATGATGTTTTTTCTGATACCATTGCTCGTGAGAAGGCAAATGGGGTCCAAATACTAGTATCTGATGTGCCATAAAAAAAAAGGACATTATTTTATGAAACCCAAAAGGCTGTCATATACCCGGTAGCTGATGAAGATTCTGAGTGCTATTTTGGGGCAGGATGTGCCCTTATGTGGCTGTTGGTCTGTATTTGGTTGTTTCTAAAGCTACATCTACGGTTATAGACTGGTCACGTGGTCAGGATAGAAATAAACTTAGCAATTTAGCTATTCATCTTATCCTAATAAAATCAAAACTTACATATACATGGTTAGGCAGCAGGGAGAATGATATATGCTAATCTAGATATTTTTTTATAAAACATTTGAGCTAGATGAAAATTCTAACTTCAAAGTTTAGCAGTGTTGGAAGAATTCATTATGAAAAGCTGCAATTTCCCAAAAAATATTTGCATATTATTCATTAAATAAAGTTCTACATTTTATGTTGAAAATTGCAAACTTAACTTCTCTCTGAATTAGCCATGAAATTGAAGTTGTATTCTTTCTTCAAGGACAGAAAGTGAATAAATGATTGTTGTAACTTGTAAAGTCTGTTGAAGTTACACCCTGTAATGTAACAAACCACGCCCAATTGAACAACAAAAGCACTGCAATCAATGATGACCCAAATAACAACTAACTGGTGACTGAGCTAAGACTCAGTTTGCAAACGATTTCTGGGCGATTTTTGTACGTCTAAGTCTCAAATCAAACCTAATTTGTTGTATGTTTACGGCAAGAATACTTCTGTAGAATTTCTTAGCTGGAACTCTGTAACTAAATGGCCCCTCCTCCTGTCAGCGAGGATTATGTTACTCTAGTTTTTCTCACTTTCTAATCTAAAGGAAATTCTCACATTTTCCCTCTTCAATTCACCAATTGCACCGGCAATGGTGACTTTTACATATGCATCTTAATTTGAGAGATAATACCCTCCAGCACCCTGTACGATCGCTCAGTACAGTTACTGAAATCAACAGAAGGTTATCTTTTTCCAGGAGTTCAAAAATTGTGAATGAATGACACGACCGGCTTTTTCCTGCGCCCAAACCGACCAACTTTCCTGTGTTTTCTATGCCTTTCTAGGTCTCACACACAACGCAGATTGAGCCAAAAGGGCCCGCTATCTTTACATATTTGCACAGACATATGTGGTTTTCCACGAAAAGTGTAAAATCTTACTCTCGCGTCGGTTTGACCAAAGGTTGCTGGACGTCATTCTCGCCACTCGCCGCCATCTTTAACCCCTCTATCACGCCTACTCGTCTTCGGACGGTCTCACAGCGCCACCTGGCGATACATACTAAAAGTGCAGTCTTAAAGTTCGCGATGGATTCCCAGGCTGAAGATGCATGGGACACATTTTTTTCAACCCACTCACCGTAGAGCCTCTCTAGGCCTTCGGAAGCGGCTGGAAAGAGTAGAAATTGGCCAGATAGACAGATACATAGTACCAACTCCCCTGGAATATCTGTCTATTTCTACTCAGCTCAGCCGCTACCGAAGCCTGGTAGAGGCTACTCACCGTATCAAATAGCCAACATTGCATTACATATCCGGAGTAATTGAGCGGCATTTAACTTAACATATCTATTAGTGGAGTATGAAAAAAAATGTCAAAAAAGACATAGGGATCCTAGGAGTGGCGACAAGATAATGTTACATGATCTTACATAGGAGAAAATAAAAATGAACTGATGACCAGAAAACTTTCCACCAACATACTAGTATTGCATTTCCCATACAAATCAGTATCCCCGAGGATAGATCAGTCACCCTACTCTTGGATGTTCCAGTGATCGCATATCTTCGTAAAAGGTGAAGACGACAACTGTCCTGACCAAACTAGGACCACAGGAATGCCGCCCAGAGCCGGGCGCACATATGGTAAGGGGAGGTCAAAAGGGTACAGGGGAACCTACAATTTTGGCACATCGGACCAAAATGAGAAAATCTATTTTCTCCAAAGCATAAATTGGCCGGGACAGCCCCGGGTTCTCACACCAGGTCGCCCAGCAGACAGGAACCACCATGGTAAGACTTCTCCGCTTTTCTACTTGCTTCATTGTGATGTTTTACACCAGGACTCGTTGCGTTTGTCAGATTTGATTGCTTTTATTCCTACAAAACTCAAGAAGACAACATGGTTGCCCTATGATGAAGCTACATGTACGGTAGGATATTGAGAACAGTTCCAAGGTCATCTGACATTAGTTTGACCTTCATTTTGCTTCAGCTTAAATTATCGATGTCCGTTCAATGCAGCAGTTCGCGCCAGCTAGCTTACACCGTAATTTTTTAAACACAAAATTCCTGCGAATACTAGCACCTAGAAGGGTCATATTTGAAAGGAAGACTTTTGTCGTTACGTGATGAGTGATATGATTACCGGGCTAGGTGTAAGGATGTACAACGAAAATGTTGTAAAACAATGATTAAAGTGCGCGTTTCGTGCTCTTCCCTCTCCGGGTTAAGCCACCGAAGGCCGCAGCCAAGAAAGAGGCTGCCAAGAAGGAGGAGCCTCCCAAGGAAGAACCCAAGCCGGCAGCGCCGCCAAAACGGGAGGCGCCCAAGTTGGACGAAGGCGTCCTGGAGGGTAAGTCTTTTGGATCATTTTTAAAAAGAAAAACCCACACCATGCTGCACGGGTGGCCTGCTATCCTTCCACCCCTGTCTAAAGACAAGCCGTTACCAATGGCAAACGGTTTCGAGGGGTTTCGGAGTGGTATACCGTTTCTAGTCTAAAGTGGGCCTTAGAGAGACATCTGTAAATTCGTTAGGTAGATCCTCCAAGCATGTGAAAGATATCGGTCAGTCCTCTCCACATACATGTATCTATTGCATATTCCCCAATGGATGGATCATACGAAAGATGTCGGTTTGTAGCGTGAAGTATTGCAAGTAGCCCACTCCACATATCTTCTCCATATAAGACATATTCGTCATTTTGCTAATACGTACATGTACGTATAGAATGAGTAGAATCTTTAAGTTTTAAAACATGTGATGAAAGCCATTTAATGCTTATGAAGCTAGAACCTGAACACTACACATTCATGTTATTTTGCTTGATCGTACCTTTCTGTGAAAGCGCTATCTGTCAAAGCGCTAGTCTTTGAAAGCAAAAATTGACCTCTGTAGTGCACGGGTATGTACATGTATGTAGGCTTGCGTCAATGCTGAGCCTGTTCCCCTTTAGGTAATATATAGTAGTAGGTAATAGCTGGTGACATTATATTGCGGAGTGCGCAAAAAATCAGTAGTGAAATGTTGAAAGCAAACAATACCTACAAGCCTTCAAGAAAACATCGATCCTTCTTCTGTTCTTCTTGATTTTAAATTCACTATAATGTACCACTCCACATGCTGGTACACATTGGTAGCACGTGTGACATTGCACAATGGATTCGAAGAAATCAAATGAAGGCTGATACGCTCTCTATATCTAATAAAACATCGACCCTTCTTTTCCTTCGTTGATTTTAAGTGTACTTCGCTTCCCTCCTGTACAGACTTCAAGGACTGGTACACGTTGTTTGACGAGATGGGAGACGGGAAGATCTACGGGCGGCAGATCGGCGATGTGCTCCGGTCGTTCGGAGAGAACCCCACCGTCGCGCTGTGTGATCAGTTCATCAAGGAGATCGGAGGTATGTCGATAATTATATCTTCGGTTCGCCCCTATGATATTCGGTCGGCCAGCGAACAGAGGCTAGTAAAGCCGAACTAGAGCAGGACGGATATCAGATTGTACTGACGTGTGATATGTTAAAGAAACACCAAATATGTTGGCGAGATATAAATACATCATGAAGTCATTCCATGCCTTTATACAGAATACGAGGGAGGGGGCGAAAGTAAAGGATGTTCATGTACTGATTGGTGGCCTCCACGGCCGAATTGTAGTAAAGCTAGCTTGCACAGTCATGGGTTCGATTCCCGGTATACCTGGCTAAACGATTCGTCCTTGGGAAAGCTAAAAGGCACTTTTTTCCACGCACACGGTAGCTAGCGTACATGTCCTTGGTGCTGAACACCGTCCACACACACACACACACACACACACACACACACACACACACACACACACACGTTAGCTAGCATACCTGTCCTTGGTGCTGAACGCCATCCACACACACGCGCGCGCGCGCACACACACACAAACGTTAGCTACCGTACCTGTCCTTGGTGCTGAACGACATCCAAACACGCGCGCGCGTTAGCTAGCGTTCACTGTCCTTGGTGCTGAACGCCATCCATTTACCTTCATTTGACCTACCAACCCTTGCTCCCCCAGACGACAAGCGGATAGATTTTGACACCTTCCTGCCGTACCTGGGAGAGGCCATGAAGTTCAGGGACCCGTTTGACAACTACGAGGCGTTCCAGGAGTGTCTGAAGTGTTACGACAAGGACGGAATAGGAGTCATCGACAGCGCTGCCTTCAGACACGGACTCTCCTATCTAGGTAAGACCGACTGACCATGGTAATATTATAATCATACCTGTTTTATTTGTCATGCTGAAAAATTGTTGCGCTTGTTTGTTTGTTTGTTTATTAGATCTCCATTAGATTTACATGAAATCTATTCTTCCTGGAGTCACGAAATTACAATGAAACAAATGTACAGAACAGAACAAAACAAATGTACATGAAAGTAAACCAACATAACAAAAGGTGTGAGTCTTAATCAAAAAAATAACATAACGCACACAACATTAACTGAAATCTGAACTTAAGTGAACGGGGAGAGGTCAGAGGTCATGGATGATTAATGTAACAAAAACTGTTACAAAAAGAGGTTGCAAAACTGCAAACCATAAACAGTAGTAAATCAACAAGTGGGTGCAGAACTGCAAATCATAATAATGATAAGTAAATAACAAGTGGATGCAGAACTGCAAATCATAATAACAATAAGTAAATAACAAAGTGGATGCAGAACTGCAAATCATGATAACAATAAGTAAATAACAAATTGGATGCAGAACAGCTATCATAATAACAATAAATAAATAAGTGGATGCAGAACTGCAAATCATAATAACAAAAGTAAATAACAAGTGGATGCAGAACAGCAATCATAATAACAATAAATAAATAACAAGTGGATGCAGAACTGCAAATCATAATAATAACAGTGAGTAATTAACAAATTAGATGCCACCTGATGATAATTTTAAAACCCAAACTTCACTAAGAAAATACTAACGTCTATTTACAACAGTATAAGTTTAATTAATTACCCCTACAAATTCATTTAATCTGAGACTTGGTTTAAGAATGCTTACCACCAGTTCTGTAAAGGCCTAGTTCTGTCAATTTTAGAATGAATCCACTTGGTGATATGTGTTTTGAAATTTGAAGGTGTAGTCGATTTCATATGTGGTGGGAAGGAGTTGTATGATTTGGAACATCTGTATAAGAAAGTACGTGTTAATGTGGTTGTCTTAGGCTTAGGTAATCTGAAACCGCCACCATTTGCAAAACGAGTATTGTGGTCATGAATGTTGTTGACGTTTTGTAATCTTTTGTAAATAGCCTCAGGTTTCTTAGTTGTCTAAAAGTTTGTTGAACATGGACAGTGTACCAGTGTATAATCTTTCTTTAACTGTGGGCCATTGTAGTCTCCTGTGCATGTCATTGGTGTTGTCTGTGTAGTGTGCATTTAAAACAAGTCTGGCAGCCCTATTCTGCAAGGTCTGTAGTTTGTTTAAGGATGTTTGTAGGCCAGTGGACAACAAGCAAGAACAATAATCCATGTGAGATAAGACTAATGTTTGAGTTACAGTCTTTAAAGGTCCTTCAGAAAGGAGATTTCTAGATCTCCTTAGTACTGCAAGGGCACCAGTCATCTTGTTTAACACTTTATCAATGTGTGGGGTCCAAGTCAAGTGCTGGTCCATTAGGAAACCAAGTAATTTTGCCTGAGTTACCTGCTCTATCAATTTGCCATCCAATGAAAGCTGTATGCTGGGGTTGTGCTTTAGCTTGTGGCGACTACCAAAGATGATAGATTTAGTTTTATCTACATTCAGTATGAGTTTGTTCTCTTTAATCCAATTGTGTATATTTGTGAGTTCGGACTGCAGTTTGTTTTGTACAATGGAAGCATTTGGGCCAGAAGCGGATGGGGTTGTGTCGTCGGCATATAACTCCATACTGCATTGTGTAACAACTGTTGGCAGATCGTTGGTATAAATGCAAAAAAGTAAGGGACCCAAACAACTCCCTTGTGGAACCCCACTCAAGCTCTCTCTGTGAGATGACACACTTCCATTCACCATGACGGCTTGAGTTCTTTTGGTCAGATAACTTTTGTACCCAGCTAATGGCAGAGTTGTCAATCCATAACTGTTTAGTTTAGTCCAACAACACCCTGTGGTTTACCACATCAAAGGCAGCGCTGAAATCCAAGAGTACAGCGCCTACTATGTTGCCTTTGTCTAACTCTTCAAGCCATTTATCCGACATCTGAATGAGAGCTGTAGCTGTCGAGTGGTGCATTTTGTATGCATGCTGTCGATTGGATAGGATGTTGTTAGAGACAAGGTAAGATTGGATTTGGCTTTTACTTATCTTTTCCATTAATTTACTTATGGTGGGCAGGAGGCTGATGGGGCGACTATTTGCTCCATTCAAGGGAAGTGCTTTGTTCTTGATTAGAGGCAGTATCTTGGCATTCTTCCATTGTTTAGGGAAGATTGCTTGCTCAAAGGAGCTGTTAAAGATGTGACATAAAGGACCTGCTATGTGGTCAGCAGAGATACGTAGTAATAAATTGTCTATATTATCAAACCCAGTTGTATAAGATAGAGGAAGAGAGGTAAGCATATCATGTACATGGGCCACAGATACCTTTTCAAAAGAAAATGTACAGTTCTTAGACGCCATTATGTGCTCCTCAATCGGTGCTATAACTCTGGAAATGTCTGGCTCAGCTCCCTGTGTTAGACGTGACACTTTATTTACAAAATACTCATTGAAATATTCGGCTATGTCGCTGGGCTTTGTTAGAAACTTGCCGTTAGTTTCTATGAAGGTTGGATTCCTGCTAGTGTTCCTACCCAATATGCTATTAATTACCTTCCAAAGCTCCTTGGTGTTACCGTCATTGCTGTGTTCTTCAAGTAATTGTTTGAAATGTGCTTTCTTCTTTTTTCTGTTCTCTCTTACGACGACATTTCTCAGTCTTTTATAGACCATGAGGTCTGATGTAAGACCTGATGTTTGAGCTTCCTTTTTAGCATCATCCCTCAGTGTCATCAGCTCTCGGAGGTCACTGTCTACCCACTGGGCTGGCGATGACCTCAGTGAGCGTTTGCGAACTGGGGCGTGCTGGTCTGCTACTTGTGAGAACAATGTCATAAAACAATGTAGGGCATCATTTACATGCCTGGGTTACACAGTGTTTAAGTAAAAGATAAGAGGCACGTAAACTGGGGATTTGGATGAAGCATAATATACGTGATTTTGCTTGTACAATGTAGTTAAGTCGGTTACTACATTTAGTAGCCATTGGGTCTGGAACACACAATAAAGATCATTGCCATGTGTTCTTGAAATGACCTTGACTGTTAATGGCTTTAACGGAAAAAATTCTGTTAACTGAGCTATATGGGTAACAGGTCACGTGACTTACGTATATGGACGTTGATGGAATGTGATGTATGTATGTTAAATTAGGATGCGGTACGACAATGTTGTCGGCTATACAGGCTTCGTGGTTGCACTCTTTTTTATCGAGAAGAGTGGTATAGAGGTAGCCCAATGTTATTGGCTATAAAAGGCGTAGCGAAACCGCATTGGCCATTTCACTATCATCCATGCTTAGAGTTGAACAGAAGAAGAAAACGAAGTGAATGGAAGGAACAATTGTTGTTTTGGGGAGTGTCGGGGTGGGAGGGGGGTGGAGGATGCAGACGGCATGGACTGACTGTCTCACGCCGGTGTTTGTTCTTGTCCCTGATTTGGAGTGCAGAGTGGCCTGTTAACGACAGACCAGGTCTTTCTACATCTCCAAAACAGGGCCCAGAAATCATGCAACGACTCCTACACCACATGTGCAGAATTTCGCTACGTTACAGTGTTTATCAATCACCTAGTGTCACATCCTTTATGCAAGATTAAGTGAGGAAAAGTCAGGACATAGTCAAGACGTATGGAAGACAGCTCACAGATTGACGTGACCAACAGTGCTTGTGTTCAGACCACCATTCAAGTCATGTAAGACAAACGCATATTTCAAATAACATAATGTGCTCCATACTTGTCCTTGGTGCTGAACACCATCCACATGTTAGCTTGAATACCTGTCCTTGGTGTTGAACACCAGCCATACACGTTACTGTACCTGTCCTTGGTGCTGAACGCCATCAACTTACGTCACCGTACCTGTCCTTGGTGCTGAACGCTATCCACGCACAGTTTAGTACACCTGTCCTTGGTGCTGAACGCCATCCACTCACATGGGTGTGCAGGATGATTGACGTTTTTGTGTGACGATTTTTTTGTCCATCCAGGAGAGAAACTGAAGGATGAGGAGATTGAAGAACTGATGTCTGGACTTGAGGACGGCGACGGCAGGATCAACATTGACGGTACAGTACCACACTAGCGGTTAAGCGAGGGGCACAACCCGCCGTACGTGTTTTTTTATCCGTACGCTTTTTTGGGAGGCGACATCCGCTGCGTTTTTCTCTACGGTGTGTCTGCACGCTCCCAAATCCGTTGGAGTCCGTACGTTGGCGGTACTCACCACTTACGGATCCCCAAAATTTGCCCACGTTTTTGCACGTAGACAGCACGCAGTTGCACGTGCGGTGGGTTGTGCCCCTCAATTTATTTACTCTTTTATTCACTGATTATCACCAAAAGTCCCAATGAACATACAATATTATCCAGCTAACCATTTATCTCTTCGTTCTCTTCCAGGGTTCTGTACCTTCTTGTTGAAGGAAGGGAAAGACGCAGAAGAGCCAAAAGAGGAAAAGAAATAGAACTCCGCATACTACAACTATGTTAATACTTTGCAAATACTAGATTTATAGATAACTGCTTCCGAAAAAAATAATACCGATTTTCAAACACATTAAGGATGTTTCGTATGTTGTGGTTGACTTCTCCACTGTTCACGACGCTGCTTTGTTCTTCTAGATCTAAACTTGCGGTTTTAAACTCTTGTCTTCAGTGTGACTGTTTGATATAAAGCAAGGAGGAGGTAGACATGATCTGTGACGCAGTACTCCAGAGTAAACTCGTCTGTCTCGCGTCTGTCTGGGACGAGGTTGGGGGACCTCCGATCCCACATTATATCTATCTCTTTCTTTCTCTTTCCTTTTTTCTCTCCGAAAAAAAAAAGAATAAAAAATCGCGGACCAAACCCAGTACTTTTATTGGTAAGGGAAGGTTAAGAGTATGTCTGTCTGATGATGAAGCTGGTCCGGTCGGCAGGAGAGAGTGGGCTGTCAAACTTCACCCTGCCGGGATCGGTCTAAGTTTTACCTGGGTCTGTCGTCTCTGCATCAGTCTACCTTCTTCATGTAACAAAGAAAGAATTGATGTGTTCAAGAAATCTTTTTTTCTCAAAAAGTATCGCAGAGTGGACTTATTTGTCGTCAAGTACAGTAGATGCATCCTCACAGTGTAGCATTAAACAACTTTAACTCCGGGAGTTAGTTTTAAGGTTAGGTGTGGCAGGTCGTTCGGTGTAACCAGTTGCCGCGGAGTGCCTGTGAAACTGGTGTGTTACGCCGAAGGGCGGTTATACCGGCTATACAGATAACATAACACAAAGGTGCTGACTTTAGGGATTTTATCATGTAAAAGTACGCAAAATTGTACAATGTACAAATGTTATGAACTGCTGAAACAACATTAAAGTTGAGTGAACAAAGTTATTTGCACTTATTATCTCGGATTTGCTTCTGCAACAAATGGCAGGTACATGGGCCAGAGGGTTATACTCATATGCAAATCTACAATGGATCAGCCTTTGTTGCTGAACATGTTTCTCTTGTACAGTAACATAAACTTCTGGAAAAAATATTGTCAACATCATGCAACTTTCATGCATAACTGGCATAAGAATATAACATTGATAATCATCATTGATGATAACATTGATACAAATGGCTTTAAGTTTATAATTGTTACAAAATTGAATCACTTTTCTCAGTAAATGCAACAAATGTATCTAAACAACAAAACATGCACTTACATTTCAACAAATGGCTTAGGATCTTATAACAACTTCCTCTATCTACCTCCAGAAGTACTACATACGTAGTGTCCTTACCAAACAGAACACTATAGGATACATTTGAAACAATGTACTTCCAAAACTGGAAGATTGGTGTCAATATACTGTGCCTAGAAGGATACCCTGGCCAAAAAATGCAGCACTGATGGTGACTCAGTATAAATTGCACATAAAGCATATAACAGGCATTAATGTCATTTGAGTTATGCTGGCAACTATTTTTTGTTAAAAGGAAATATACCAGCAAGGCATCTGAGTTATGCCAATACAAATAGGGCAAACTGCCAAAACAGATGGAGAAAGCCTTTCAAAAGGTAAAGGGCTCCTCTAAACGATTTGCTGCAAATATATATTCAGGCATCATCGGTATGTACTCCCAAATGGACACACACGTTCTGTTATGGCTCTGTCATAATAAGGATATTGTTAGAGTCTTATTTGCACATGGTCACATGGCCATCTCATGGTTTGAATTGTGCATGCACAAATGTAAAGCTGAAGACCTGTATCTGGAGAACAGTTCTTGTCTAAACCATGCTTGATACATGTCCAGACATGTTTTTTAATGTTTCATCAGCCTTCAACTTTGACATATCATCAGCTTATTATGGCTTTCAATTAACAAGTCGCTCATTTTATGGCCCATGTAGGAACAAAACTGCACTTAACTGTTACATAATTATTTGAAATCAAACTGAAACAGTAGCTTTGATCGTAACTTAGTACCAACATCTGTAGAGTTATAATAACATAGAACAGGTACATAGTAGCACAACCATTTCTAAACTCAAATAATATTGTACAACATTTTTTTGCAATCAACTTCAAGTAAGAGAACATCAAAACCTACATCTTATTTTGAGAAAAAGTAATGCATGTAAATATAAGATACATTCTGTGCCAATGCTACATCAAGCAAACTTATGGATAAAGAACTTGATATGTTGTGAGATTGTTATTTGATCTTGTGGATTCATCATGGGTGTAGTGAGAAGTTTATCATCGTTTCTGGATAATAACTTTTAATATATCAGTCACATAGGAATGCCTATTCTGCTTATACAGTCCTTAATTTGGCTTGGACTTAGTTTGAAGCCCACTTTTTCAATGGAGGCACTGAATACTACATATCACTATAAGACTACTGTGAGTTAACTACCTACAGGCTGCATGTATGTCTGCATGTGCATAGATGGTTGGACCTTCCTTACAAACATTTGCTGTGGCCAGTACAGAGTTGAGAAGTAAGCTACACATATTAGCCCACAACATGGGCAATAAAGTCTAAATGGTAACATAACATAACATAACATACATAATTTTATTACTGTAGAGAGCAAATACTTAGTGTAAGCATTACAAATACAAGGGATACGTATACTTGGGACCACTAATTTGTTAATGGCACAAAACATGATATTGCCACATTTTTGATTTTCAAACTAAATGTTAGGGGGCATTATTCCAGTCAAGCTAATGTCATGGTCAACCCCTGAAATGAAAAAAAAAAATCAACACCTGTGCTGTGATGCACTAGGCTTCTGTAGCATCTGTTCCTGTTTGCAGCAGTTCCCCACTCTTTGCAACATTGACCTCAGCGTCCTCTTTCCCGTTTGCACTGGTTGACTTGTCCGTATCAAGGCCCTTCCTCCTGCTCCCATCCTCTCCACACTTCTCCTGCACCACACCGGCCGTATCCTGGTCTTCTGTGGTGTCTCCACTGCCGGCTACAGTAAAGGTGATCCCTCCACTGTCTTGGTCTTCGGTTTCCTTGGATGGTGCATCTTGCAGCGGCTGGTTTGAAGGATCCTCTTGTGTCAGCTGGATGCTATCACCATCACCTGACATTGCCAAACAAAACAAGAGTTATAGAGTTCTTAATTGCAAGTTCGTGCCTGAAGGCTAATTGATACCTGACATTGACAAGCACATTGAGTACAGAATGTAGTGATATAAAACTATATGCTAACATGAAGTTCTACGATCTACTTACTTTAATCTAATAACGTTGGTATACAGGATAAAGAGTGGATATGCAATACATAAACATGGTAACTACTACAGAAACCAGAGATTTCAGATCTCTGGGGAGCGTGCAGGTGCAGTACGTTCTGCCAACGTGCTACTTACCATTATGTTGAATTTCCTCCTGTGGTGCTCCATCCACAATCTCCACATAACTGTGATCGGAGGTGACTGAAGTGCTCCTCTCTAAGGCTGACTCCTCCCCCACAGACTCACCCGATGCCTGTCTCCTCATCAGGGCATCCGACAACTGTCTGGCCAGCGAGCCATGGGGCGGCCGGCTCGGCTTGGTCGGCTGCTTGGCAGCTTCTGAAGATTCTGCGCCGACTTCAGCTGCGTTAGAATCTTCTGACGGCTGCTGGGCAACCTCTGTTGTCGGCATGGCAACGTCGGGAGGTTGCTGGGGAATATCGTCGGGTTGCTGAGCTTGCTGTTGGGGTTCAGGCTTTGGAGTGACGATGGCGTTGAGATCTATGTAGCCGTCTGGGTCCACGTAGGGTTCACTGTAGTCCAGACTGTCATCTGCATGTGAGGCTGTAAGATCTGTACAAGGAAAAGGACAATCATGTTGTGTGTAAAACATTAGGTTGCGAAGTACTGTGAATTTTGTAATTTTGTGTTTTTCAGTTTGTATTACTAACTGTTCAGGATCATACAGTTCCATATTGTGTCAGATATACCTGACATTTCAATAGTCATATTGCTACCTTCCTCAAGGCAATGACTTATTCTACTTTCCACAGCTAATTGACATTCAAACAACCCTGCAGGTCCACAGGAAACAGCTAGGGGGCCCAAATTTACACCATTAAACCCTTATCTCTACAACTATATGCCACCTTCACATCACGTCCACAAACCGTTCAGCGCCAAAGGTTTTTTAAATTCCTTTGCAGTACCGAGGTCAATCACCAGGGGCCGAAAGTCTACCTTCCATCCACTTTACCCCACATACCCACCTGCCAAATATCATCCCATTCTGTCTGTCGGATCCTGAGATATACACCAAAAACATAATCCAGACTGAAAACAGTACCCCCATTTTCATGGAGGGTAATTATGTAGGCGGTTTTACCTGGTCTCGGCAGTGGAGCAGGCGGCCTGTTGGGTAGAGTTGCAGCTTTTGGCGGGGGTGGCCTGGCGGGGGGAGGAGCCTTCCCTGACTGCTTCCTGGTCAGTTTTCTCTGCGGGGCTTCTGACGGCGAACTTGCCAGGTCATCTCTGGTCGAGGGCGAGGCATCTCTTGTGTGAGCTGGGGGATGAGAAGGGGGAGGGGGACGACTTGGGGTAGTCTTGGCGGTTGTCGCTCCTTCAGGTTGTAAGCTTGGGGTTGAGTTTGGAGGAGAGGGTGAAGGTGGGCCACTGTCTTCAACGTCTGGAGCAGTGGGTGGAACCTCTTCTTCATCAAAAGGATTTTTTCTAATGCTGACCTTGGGGCTAGCCCTGTCCTCCCCCATTCCATCAGCAGGAGTGGTACCATCCTGCACGTGCCCTGTGGGTGCCTGTGGAGAGGTGGGGTGTACCATGTGTGTGGAGGGGAGGGAGGGTTGGTAGGTGAGGGGTCGGTAGGTGTGGAGCGTCATTCCTTCCTCCTGCCCTCCCTCCTTAGGAGGGTTCTGCATGTTGAGTTTCTCTGCCACGTCTCTGACAAGTTGGACTCCTTCATCATCCACTTAAAAAAGGACAAAGAGATCAGAATAAGATTAGATCAAAGGTCCCAGAAAAGGTTATGTCATATCCCATCTTAAATTGCTTACTACCGGTATATCCATGTCGGTTGCCTCATGTAAGACAGTGGGAAAATGCATCAGACTCAGCAAGAAATTCACAATAAAACAAGAGATTCACAAAAATCTCACAGAGGTTTGTGATACTTCATTTCTTGATTTCTAAAAAAATGGCAAATTTTAGTGGAATCTCAATTTTTCTGGTGAAATCTGTACTACATTAAAATGAAGTTATTGGACATAAAGGGAATTTACAGGTTTAGATTTCTTGTTTTCTCAAAGAAATGACAAATTTCTTAACATACTGCTCTTCATGTCCTCCGGCGTCATGGGCGTGGGTACATCTGGGATGAAGTCTGCCAGCGCCTGCTGTGTGGTTGCTAGGTTACCGCATCTCTGGTGGTACAGCTGCATGCTGTCTGCCAGCGTCAGCAGGGCTGCCTTTACCTTCCCAGCCTGCATTGCAAACATTCCAAAGTTTACAGGGCTCGAAATACTTTTTTCAGGTACATGAAAAATTGCACATCGGCAAAAATTTCAGGTGCAATTTGAAAAATAGAAAAACAAAGCTTTGAAACAACAAGAAAATTTGCAGCAAACTCACAAAAATAAAACAACTGGAAACATTTTAAGATTAAAGTAGTTAAGTCAGGTTACTTATCTAATAATAACTAAATATTTATTGAGTTAATAAAAATTTTGTTTGCTGCATGAGCAAAAGGAAGTGGAATCACTCAGTCAGTATTGCTCAAGTATGCCAAGCATAAACACATCGTCTTGTACTTGATATTCCTAGTCGTACCTTGTAAACTTCAAACTTGGTCTTGGCAATCTGGTACTTTGTCTGGGATTCCTCAGCTGCTGATACGGCCTGAAGGAAAACATATAACGTTACATGTCATGAAGTACATTGTACTACATTGGCAAAGTTAATAACCAAATAATACTCTTTATAATTTGTATCATATCAGTATTGAATTTTGCTACTAAAGCTTAGGGGCAAAATGTTGCGTTTCCAGTTCACAGTTCTAAAAGAGAAACCAGAAGTCTTCCTTTCATTGCTTTGGAGCAGCACAGAAATCAGAAGTCTTCCTACCTACTTCCTGTCATAAATTTGAGGTAGTGAGGTTAATGAGAAAGTTGTGGGAAGAAAACCACTACAAATATTTGAAGATTTATGTATATTTTATTTACTTCATATTCATGACTTCTGCTAGCCTCTATCAGGCTTCAGAAGTGGCTGGAAAAAGTAGACATTGGCCATTAATGGCCAAATAGACAGATAACATAGCTGGGGTGTTAGTTTACTACCGAGTACTGAGTACAGTTTGCCGCTCCCAAAACCATACTCTTTAGCCGACGAACTCCCCTGCCATGTTATCTGTCTATATGGCCAATTTCTACTCTTTCCAGCCACCTCTGAAGCCTGATAGAGTCTACACTTCTGCCCTTACTCACCATAGCCACCTCAGCCTGCATGGCCTCCAGCCTGGCTGCATCACTTCTCTTCTTGCTGTGCTCTGTCTGCTTCCTGAGTTTCAGTACCTTCGCCTCACATGTTTCCTTCACTTTCTGGATGTCATCCAGCAGTTTCTGTTCAGCCAGCACCTCCTTAAAGGCCTTCCTGTACTGTAGGTACTGTGGAAATGGTGGAAATTGGTGTGGTTCACAGAATAAGCAAGTCAGCAGAACGTTTATGCACATGGGAAAAACCATAATGTATTGTGCATATACTATATATAGCAGTAATTGCACTACTGCAGAATGTATTGTTTAAGTTGTGTTTGTGTATTCAAGGATGATGTCCCATTTATAATTTTCAAATGTTGTGTCACAAATGATATCCTTTTCAAAATTGTGATTCAAAGTCGACCAAACATCCAAAGGAAAACATGAAAAATCCAGGTTTCGCACATGTGATGCTTAAGGGTAGCATCAACTTAATTTTACCACATTCTCCTTACCAAAATTTTACCACATTTTCCTTAGGCTTAAGTATTGTCCATAGAAAATCTATATTAACACATTATAGTAAAAATCTATTCATAATGTTTAGAGTTCTACCAAGGCGTTGAATTTAAACCTCCTGCTTGTATCTATTAATAAAGAATCAAGCAAGCAAAATATTGCCTTCTTGGCAAAGGTGTTAAGACAGAATTCTGACCAGATGTGGTTTTTGTGCTCACCTGATCAGCATACTCCGTTGCTATCTTGTCGGCTAACCAGTGGATCTCAGCCTGCCTGACAGACACCTCACGTATCGTGAAGTCATCCTGACACTTGGAGAACTTTAGGAGAAGTTGGGACTCTGAAAACACACGGAATTCAGAAAGACATTAGATAAAAACACAAATTGCACATTCAATTTGTAAAAGTTTGAGTCAGTCAAGAAGTCATCATTGAAACAATGGATAGGAACACAATGTCAGCAGAAAGGAATGTCTGCATTTAATGTTTGCAATTGTGAATTTATTGATTTTTTTATTGATTTTTCATGATTGGTTATTTGTAAGATATTTTATGAAGTTTGATTACATGTTATACTTGTGTAACATCGTTCATGACATACTGCTGTAAAACCCTATGTGAGCCTCCTACGTGTCAAGATCACAAGGCATGAAATGGCGGCTGTCATCACAAACATCAACAGCAAAGGTCACGGTTAGAGAAATAGTTTACTTAATAAGGGAACTTCCACTTATACCTGCTTACACTGGGCACCTTTGGGGAAAATATGTTATACAAGTTCACAACATTGTTTTTTTTACCAGAAAATTGAATCCGTAAGTAGATAATATGCTAGTTTCAGCCTTATTTTCAGGATTTTTGCTTGTGTTTTGCACTCTCGATCCCCCCACGAGTGTTAAAGAACGGTCCCTGATTACAGTGTGCCCAACAGTGGACTGCCACAGACGTCACTGTTTACATACACGGGGCACGGGCTGACAAGGGATCAAAGGAGCCAGTCACACAGATTACACACCTCGATATGTACAAATCTAATTTGTGACCAGTCGTTGCTCTTTCTACACAAGCCAAGAAATCCACGTAACCGTTACAAACCCGACTGTTTTGTCGCAAGGAAAGAGGAGTAGAAGAAATATTTTTATGATTCGTCATGTTTGGCTGATCAGAGACCCACCCCTGGCCCTGTACCGTTAGATAGAATGAAATAAATTATTTGACTACGGTCGTCTAGGAAGTATAAAGACAACAGTCTGGTAAATAGCACATCACATTCAAACGGTTGTTGGTGTTTATATGAATTATTTAGAGCGTTATCAACAAAATTTACCAACGGCCATGACCCGTTTAGAGACCATGACCCTGCCCAGTGGAACTATGTGATCAGGGAATGCCCCCCTCCCCGCTCTCGCTATGTTTTCTCACACAGCTACGTACTAACCGTTGTTACTGGCTGTGATGTATTTACAGAGAGCTTCGTGTGTCTCCTTCTGGGCGTAGAGCAGGTCCACTAGCTCGGAATGCCGCCCGATGCCGGCGGGGGAGAGCGCCTTCACCGCCCGACGAATGTCGCGAATCATGCCGCTGGGCACCGCTGGACTTCTCGCTAGCGAAAAACGGAAGTTGTTTTCGAAGTCTTCGTCAAAGTCTCATGATAAGGAAGGGCACTTGAAATTCCGAGGGGGCCTGCACGTGCCTGGAATTTAAAACGCGCGCGTTTTTTTGTGTCTTTCTTGTCACCAGAAGTTCAACACAAAATCCTCTCCGGTTTCATCGCAAACGTTCGGCTGCTTCTGTCAAATTCTCAACCCGGAAGTCACAACTTATCGGGCAGCAAGCACTTCCGGGTTGACCTCTTCACTTGACCTGTGTGAAAAAATGTTTTGTGTGTTCCTGTTTTAGATCTACTGATCAATTTAATGTAAGGCCACATATCGAAACCATATCGAAAATTAAAAGTAGAATTTTCTCGAGTACGTATACCATCTCCCGTATAACGTTATGTTATGGTTTTACCTGCCTTTCATAACAGGTGTTATATATGGTTAAATGACGTTATTAGATCGACTTGGATCGACGCATTCTTATCAAAATGAATAGATGAACTAAAATAGACACCAGTAAATGGAAAATGTGTAATATAACGCCATGCTCCTACACAAACTTATTTCAGATCGGCATATGGCATAACGACTATCTCTGGCTGTTCAACTACTACTATTATTTCGGTGACGGATTTTTACTTATTTTTTTACTAATTATGAGGATGAAAGTTCTTAAAACTGAAGGCAGGCCATTGATTTTCCAACGATCCTTGATTTCGTTTTAATTTATTCATTTTACCATAATTGTCAGGGAACACTTATTGAAGACAAAGTATACGTACTCAATGCAAACTTTATGATGTTATGGGTGAGCACACCCGGTTCAATATTTAAGGGTTAATGTCCCGCCCCGAGGTGAATATGGTGTGATAAAGCCTTGTCAGTTGCTATAACCACAGAATAAAGCCACCAAGTGAGCGCAGCGAACGAGGTGGCTTTATGAGGTGGTTATAGCAACTGACAAGGCTTTATCACACCATATTCACCGAGAAAGGGCGGGACATTAACACTATTATCATATAGCTTACACGATAGTCTATCCAAACTGATGCAGTAAGTGATACAATGCACATGCTGAATAGAACATAGAACATAGTTCCCTCTGGAGTCACCTGAGGTCACTGGGTAGAGTTCACGTTCTATGTCTTCTATCTGGGTCACAGGCAGGGAACAGGTGTTCTTATGGGAGTCAGCCGAGGTCATTGGAACACAACTTAAGTTATTTTTGGATTTTTTAGAACTAGAGCCCTGTTCTGCGGGTGATTATTTGGGTTGTTTAATGTATGGATTGGGATGAATAAATACCCGATTTTGACTCTATTTGTGACATTACGGCGTCATAAGGAATGTGGAATGGAGCCTTCTGCTTGGTCAACGTCACCTGGCTATATGATAATCATGTTTAATGCATTCATTACGGCATTAGTATCATGCTAAGCCATTAAGGTCTATTGAAATAATTATGTACACAATTTTGTTTGCTACTGCAAAGGCTACACATAAGATTCACAGTAATGACAGCACTGCTTGCTAATAACTACGTTTATGACTTTAATCTTGGATAATGCAACAACCTGTTTGCATAGTTCAGTAGTCGTGGAGTAGCAGCAGCCGAATGATCGGTGAATTCGGCGGGATCACATGTAAAGTCATACTACTTATGCTGGAAACCTTATATTACTACATACACACAACCATGGTACAAGTGGACTAGCCCCACTGTGCATGAGGTGCTTGAACAGACTGTGCGGCCTATAAAGGGCTTTGGAAAGGGAGATGGGCGTTGCCCTATTCAGTATTAGTGTCAAGCAATAGACTTGAATTCTATCAGAGCTTCTCGCGAACGAATGTTACCAGGTCCTGCAGCATCTGTCTTCCGAGCTCAAATTCAAAATGCTTCAAAGCCAAGTCCATGGACATGACGCCGTGGAAGCCTGAGGGGTAGCGCGCCAGTCGGACCTGAACTCCCGCCATTTCCAGCCTCTTGGCGTACATGATCCCGTCATCCCTCAGGACGTCCGTCCCGCACACACTGACGTAAGTGTCGGGCAGTCCGGACAAGTCGGCGTCTTCTGCCATCAGCGGGGAAAAGTAGGGGTTCAGGATGTCCTTCAAGTCGTCTGGGAGATCTACACTAATGTCTTCAGGTGTCAATCTTGGCACGGACTCGTCGAGAAAGTGCCGGTCCACGTAAGACGCAAAGCGCGACTTCCTCAACGCAGTCGTGTGGCCGTTGTTTGAAAACACGTCGATCAGGGACATGTTGTTGTTGAGGTATTTTACCCAGAATCCGATCATCAGCTTAGCAGGGAGGTTAACGTAAACGCTGTGCCCTCTGGCGTACGACGGAGTTTGAAAGTCGAACGCTTGGAGAGCGGGGTAAACTAGGGCCTGGAGTTTTAAGGGCGGCAGCTTCTTTTTGTCGTCCTTTTCCAGCCTCAGCGCGACCGCGGCAGCCAGGTTGCCGCCTGAGCTGTCTCCCGCCACGCCGATTCTTGTCGGGTCGACTCCGAACTCGGCGGCGTGCTGGAGGAAATGTTGGGTCGCCGTGAGACAGTCTTCAAACGGGACCGGGAACTTTTGTTCAGGGGCCAGCCGGTATCTGAAAATAGGTAGTACATTTTGTAGCTGTAAACTGATCGGTCGAGGATCGTCGGTGTCAAACTTGAATATGAAAAAGGATCTGGAAAATGTGCAGAAATCAAAATGTCTTATGTTGTTCATGTAGTTAGTAATCGTATATAAAGTTACCGACAGAGTACGCCAGCCACTGAGCATGTTTGAAATAAAATAAATTCAAAAACAAGCCGGTACTTACTCCACTGACACCACAACAGCTCCAGTCCCCAGTGCAATGCGTCCCACAAGGCGGTCGTATGCATCTGAAAGACGTCGACGTTAAAACGATATGTCATTATGTTTAGCTAGTGAATTATCGCAAGGTTGCAAATGTCATCAGAATGTCCAATACAGCACTTCAATCTAATGTTATATGACACAGTGTATATGAGTTAAATGATATTGTACATAACGTAAATTTCATGAGCGTAACATGAGCGTAGACATAATACAAATATGCAACGGCGGCCCGAAAACTTACAAGTGGAGCTGAGGGCCCATCCTCCTCCATGAAAGAACATCAGACCCGTCATTTTGCTTCCCCCCTTCTGGACTTGTGGTTTGTAGATCCGAACTTGAACGCCGCTGAAGGACGAGTCTCTAACTTCCAGGTTAGAATCTGACACCAGGAACGAAGGTTTGACGCCGATACTGCGGAACAAGTCTGCTCTATCGCCGAAGCCCAGCTTCTCGTATGTACTTCCCTGTACGAGAAAGGCAACGTACATTGGACATATGAGGCTAAACGTCGATTGAGACTTCCGTGAATAGTTTCATGAGGTTGGTAAGACACTGAGTAAAGAGACTCCTTTACACAACCATGTCTTTTATTCAGCCGACATTTCGGTGACCGTCTGTCACCTTCCTCAGGGCAATTCTGACTGACTCACATTGCATTGCAGCACAGGTGTCGCTGCTACAGATGCATTAGATATCCTAAAATTCAACGCGTTTTCTTCAAGTTTTTCTTTTCCAAATTGGCTTATTATTAGGGTACCCTGTAGAATAACATTAATTTTGAATAGTCAGCAACGACAATATTTGGAACGAAGAGCAAAAGCAACGTTTAAATCAAACCCACTTACAATAAGGCTTAACGTCGAAGACTATCTTCCTTAGCCTAAGAATGTCTTAAGAATTTGAGGTTACTAATGTTGCACTAGTACTGGTAAATATATTAAGATATGTCGTTCTTATTTTTCAATGTGGAGGTCTTAGGGTATCCAGTGGAATTAGTATAGGTGTCGTTACAGATCCAACAACAGCGTTAATAATAATAACTGTTCTTGGCTGTAAATTAGCGGTAAACAAACTCTGAACTACAGACCAAATCAGTGTATGTCTCGCCGGTACAGTTCAATCTACTAGTATCTTCGTTTGTCTCTTGCTATTCAGTACGTGAGACTGAAGTCTGATGTTGTGATTAAGATAAAGTTTACAGTCGTCGACAAGGCTAGCGAAGCCTAACGTTGACCAGACCCACTTACAATGAGGCTGAAAGTGAAGAACACCGCCTTGAACATGACGAGTTTGCCGGGCTCAGTGACGTCCGGAGGGAGGGAGGAGTACACGTACACAGCCAGGACCACGGCGGTCACGGCCGTCAGCAAGGTCACAGTCTTACAGGCACCCATCATGAGGGGCAGATATGGCCGGAGAGCACTGGAACTTTCGGTCTAAGAAAATTACCTGACGGTACGGTGTATTACCTGAGAGATGGCAGAAGAACAAAGGCCAGACAGTCCGAGTCAATGATAAGGAACAAGGACAAAAAACATGCGTTGGATATGACTTGGAGACAAATGGGAGCTATATTGACTAGGTGGATCAAAATTTTAAGATATCCTTATCTGGCACCTAGCAGCGTTTTGGTACAACTTATATTGTGTGTGTGGGGGGGGGGGGAGGGGTATTTAGTCTGAAACCAAACCCGGAAGTCGAGTCCCTCGGTCCCAGGTAGATCGCTAGGCCATTACAAGGACTTACAGTAGCTTACTACATAGTAGTGTGCGCACAACTACGATAAAGGGCAACATTTATGTTACAAAATGTTCTTACCGATAGCCTCTCCACACAGTTGCAGTTTTATATGATAGTGAAAATCTCTGGGCCTGGAATCTTGAACTATGCCAACGCCGGTCAAGGGTCAACGACCTATAGGTCATGTTAGTAGTGCCATCTTGTGGTGGTTCTGTGTATTGTAGGTAGCAATGAGAATGAGACCTGTGGATGATGTCTGTCCAGCGATAGGCACAAAGAAATGAACAGACGCATAAAAACAGACCAAAAGATTTTTTTTAATTCCCAAACGTATCTTTTCTTACCATGCGAATAACTTTCCTCTGGTGAAGTAATGAAATTCAAGCTCAACATCATACTATTCTAAGGTTAAGGTCATAAACAACGATCGAAGCAACAACAACAATGTCAACGTTACAGGTGATCGCGTAAGTACGTTGCCAAGTCCTGTTCCATCTGTTTTCCGACCTCTAAGTAAAACGGTTTGGATGCGAAGGACATGACGCCGTGGAAGCCTGAGGGGTAGCGCGCCAGTCGGACCTGAACTCCCGCCATTTCCAGCCTCTTGGCGTACATGATCCCGTCATCCCTCAGGACGTCCGTCCCACACACAGTGACGTAAGTGTCGGGCAGTCCGGACAAGTCGGCGTCTTCTGCCATCAGCGGGGAAAAGTAGGGGTTCAGGATATCCTTCAAGTCGTCTGGGAGATCCACGCTGACGTCTTCGTTAGGTGTCGATCTTGGCACGGAGTGGCCGAGAAAGTGTTGGTCCACATAAGACGCAAAGCGCGACTTCCTCAGCGCGGTCGTGTGGCCGTTGTTTGAAAACATGTCGACCAGGGAAAGGTTGTTGTTGAGGTATCGTATCCAGAATGTCATCATGGCGTTAGGATGGAGAAGAACGAAGTATCTACGTCCTCTGGTGTACGAAGGGGTCTGAAAGTCGAACGCCTGGAGAGCGGGGTAGACAAGGGCTTGGAGCTTTAAGGGCGGGAGCGTATCTTCCTTTTTGAGCCTCAGAGCGACCGCGGCAGCCAGGTTGCCGCCCGCACTGGTTCCCGCCACGCCGATTCTTGTGGGGTCGACTCCGAACTCGGCGGCGTGCTGGAGGAAATGTTGGGTCGCCGTGAGGCAGTCTTCAAACGGGACCGGGAACTTGTGTTCAGGGGCCAGCCGGTATCTGAAACATATAGAAGCAGTCAGAATTGCCCCGAGGAAGGCAGCAGAATTAGAATATAATGACAGGACATTATGAAACTATTCATGACTCACAGAATTAAGTGATGGAGGACAAACTGAAACGAGTCAACAATATTTTATGTACTTATATGTTATAATATAGCACGTGGACAGAACGTACTGCATCTGCATGAAGCCCGTAATGTATTGTGCGTAGCACATTGACAGTATTCGCGATTTAAGGATGAAATCGACTGTAGTTTCCAAATGTTTTGTCGGTAAAGATATCGCCTGCAGCGGGCAAAAGTCTGATGCAACGTCGATCAAACATCCAACAGGCTTAGGCTTAGTACTTTATGCCGCCGTGTTCCTTTTATCTACATATCATATAATTTATAATCATGAATACTTACTCAACTGACACAACTACAGCCCCCGATCTGTTTGCAATACGTCCAACTTGTCCATCGCATTCATCTGAAAATTACAAAAAAGAAATACTTACAGAACTTCTTTAACTTTGTTTTAGGTTGACTTCTCGGTATTTTCAGCATTTAAAAACAATTGCGATGTCCTGTGCAACGGTTGTTATTCAAACTTTCAGATGAATAATAATGCGGTTTCTAAATATTGATATGCTGTCTAATATATATTTCCCAAACCTACCGATTGAGCCGAGCACCCAGCCCCCTCCGTGGAACCACATTAGGCCAGCCATCTTGCTTCCTGTCGACGTCGCCGTTTTCTGAGCCCGTGGTTTGTAGACTCGGACCCGGACGCCATCGAAGGACGCGTCCGTAACTTCCAGGTTAGGGTGTGATGCCCGCCGCGGCGGCCGGAGTCTCCTCACACCGAAGCCCATCTTCTGGTGAACCCATCCCTGGAACGACGATTCACAAGTACCACACGATAATCCATTGTAGTTATTTTAAACGGTATTGTTGGAGAGTTCAGACTAAAGAATGACTACGTTCCAAGCAGTAGGGTCAGCTAATTTTTTTTGTGTGTGTACAGTATGGGGTGGGATGGTGAGAAAGGAGAAAAAACGTAACGCACTAGACCCCCCCCCACACAAAAAAAAAACATGGAAAAACGTCAACACTAAGCCTTTTTCTGTAGCAATAGCCCATATATAAGCTAAGCTTGTTAAAGTCAATACAAGTTATCACTACACGTTGCACGTTAAAATAGACTCACAAGAAAGTAAAAGGTTCGCACGAAGCCCTTGATGATGAAGACTTTTCTCGGTTCCGTGACGCCAGGAGGCAGGGACGAGTACAGGTAAGCCGTGAACACCGCCACGCCCACGGCACTGGCGGACGTCAGCCATGTCACAACACCTACAACACCCATGTCGTCGTTCGTCTATAGAGGAATATATAACGCAAGATCCTCCACAGGTTGGCATTGTAAAAGAACGAAATACAGCTAATGCGACATTTCTAATGTAATAACTGTTCAATGAATAATTTGTCCGTTAGAACATTCCCCCCCAGCCATGGTGAGTCGGAATGGACTTTGACCTATCGCTCAAAGAGGAAACGGGTTGGCAAGCTAGTTCCTAGTGAAACAACCTGTTATGTTGATCTAGCTAGCTACTGTAACGTTCCTTACTAGTCTCACTCTGCAGTTTTGACGATATTTAGCACAGTTTTTAAATGATCGAAGAGTTTAAACTTACAAGTGTCCTGCAAAATTGCCGCACGTTCTGGACCCTGCCCGACAAACGACGCGGTTTATATGAACAACTCAGAGCTGGTCACCTTAGTAGCACCTCTAGGCGGAGATACTGCAAACTGCAGATATGAGGGCATGTCAAGAGCATTAACGTTATACCTGCGCATTTTCCTTTGGTGACCTCTTTTGTGTGAGGTTAAACAGGTGCATCACCAGGCTTTAAATAAACCATCCAGGACAGAAAACAAAGGCACAGAAACTCAGAATAAATTCATCATGTTGCATAGTAGAACTTAAGGCATTAAATGTTGCAACTTTATAATTATGTACATGTATCATCTACATGAATACATATATATGCATAACAGTAAGGACATTATATGCCCTTGATATTATATAGCATTTCATTCTATGACGTACATCACAATGTTAAATTGCTATAGAAATTGACATGTCTTTACGACACTTTCTTCTTCTTCTTCTTCTTCTTCTTATGCAAGTTTTACGTCTATTGATTCCCCGTATTTCGGGGGTATAGACGTGCTTGCACAGGTGCATGTTTGGGCTTGCCATTTTGCCCCTCAGCATGCTGAGGTGCACAACAGCAAGCCTGTGCAAGTCTTTTTTTTTTGAAGCAAGGTTTTTACTGACTGGATGCCCTTCCTAACGTCAAACTCTAAAGTTTTTTGACAGCTTTCAGAGACTGGCTGTATGAGGAAATGTGTGTTAAGTGCCTTTCCCAAGGGCACAACATCGGGGTATGTAGTAGGTGGATTTGAACCCAGGGCCCCCGGGTCCCGGGCCGAAAGCCCCACCACTACACTTTACATTATATATGATATTATTTTTTCAATGTGTTCAAAATTTACAAAAGAATATAGATAAATGTAAAATTGTTATTACAACAGACAATTGGGGCAATAAAAACACATATAGCTAGAGAATTGATGCCCTAAAAAGAATCTTTACAATATTTGGTAATTTCATATAAATTTGCTTTGAGAGGAATTGCGAAGAAACAATCATAGTAGAACTTCATTCTAACACAAAAGAACAAAGTGAAATTATTCCCTGTAATGTAATGAACCAATAACAATAACCTTCCATGCAAATGTGATGTAATTTTCTATTCTGATAATCAATTAAGTGAAATGAAGTTAATGCTCTGTTTCTCCTGTAATGGCGGTAACACTTTATACTTCTGCACCTAATAAATTGTGTATTTTTGTGAATCCATCAGCTTATTATGTGGTCTTTGGCCTATTAAGTTGTCATCAGTCTGTTATGATGTCATCAGTCTGTTATGATGTCATCAGCCTGTTATGATGTCATCAGCCTGTTATGATGTCAGTAGCCTGTCATGATGTCATCAGTTCATTGTGATGTCACATCCTGTTATGATGTCACTTCCTGGGACTGCTGGTGGTTCTTCTCTCCTGTGCCTCGGACAAGGCCTTTTCAAGTCTCTCCACATAGCAAGGGTGCAGGTGTGTGCCATCAAACTCTGTCAACAAAAAAATGAAAAGATTTTTGATTAGATGAAAGATCACAAACTTCATAAACAGGAACGTTATAACCAAATATCATAAAGATCCATCTATGACTTCATATTAAAGTTATGGTTTTCACAGACATGCAAAAAGACATGAAAATATTAATTCTTACTGAAACACATGCAAATGTATGGTGACAAGAGTTGAAATCTCTCCTGCTATAAAATTGCAACATGATGTAACCCAACATCAGTTACCATCGTGACAGACGTTCGGTTCAGGTCATTGACCTTATTTGGAGAAGAAGAGGAAAAGAAACAGAGCAAAAACATGCAAAGGAAACAAATTATATGAACCAAGATGGCCCCCAAACTTACCAAATTTGGAGTCGAGCATGGTCCCATGATCACACAGCAGTTCATCCACAAAGTCCAGCCAGTGTAGACCTGACGTGGATTCCACCTTGGACTTCAGGGCCTTGTTAAACTTCATCACAGTTTGTCTGAAATGTAAACATCATAATGTGAATATCAATCATCTGAATATCATAAGGGCTCAGCATGTCTGCAGAACTCACTGCGCCTGTGCAAAACCCTGATTTTTCACGTTTTTCACGGTTGGATGTTTGGTCAATGTTGCTTCAGAATTTTGCCCGTTGCAGATGATATCTTTTCCGACATGACATTTGGAAAGTACAGACAGGATGTTAACCCTATACAAATACGGCCTTCTATGAGGCACTCTGCTGAAGTGCTATAGATGCACAATATGTTATGGGTTTTTCATAGGTACAGTACATTCTGCTGACGCTAAGCTAAGGGCTCCATTCTGCTTTTAGTAGTTTTATTTTCTTTCATCCCAGGAAGCATTTGTGCATCTATAGTAACATATTTTCCTTACTTCAAATTTTAGTTGACTTCAGTACAAATATACATGCTTAAGGACAATTGAAGAAATGGCATATTTGGGATGGTCTGATGTCTTATTTCTCACCTGGTGAGATCTAGTACAGGTGGGACTGGGTGAACAAACACAGTGAACTTGTACTTCCTCTTCAGCACCAGTAGAGCCTGGGTGTAGATCTCTAGCAGTCTGCTGATGCCATCTTCCATGGTCTGTAGAATCATAAATACATGTAAAGACAAACTAAAAAGACATGACTTTTGCTTTGCCTTCACAAGCAAAGTAAGACAATTGTCACATTTCCAAACCTGGCTACCGACCAAACCTGGCTACTGGCTACTGACTAAGCACAACAGTATGGAAGCTGCAGAGAAATTCAATACAACAATTGCACTTCACTAATCTCAAAGTGGGGGTTACTAAAGGCTATACCACCAGTGCTATACCTGCAATTGCAACAGTCCTTGTTGGACTACCAAAACTTTCAACAGTGTTTAAAGATTAGACAATAAATTTGGTCTTTTCTATGGACATAATATCCCAGTCGGCTAGGGATTCAAAAGTCAGCAACCCTTAAACCAAGACCTATATTAATATTTGGCCTCTCAAAGAGGATTTACAAACTCACGTCATATCTGCACTTGGCGACGCACACAGGCAGTGCCTCACGACAGTCAATCTCTCCAAACACGAAGATCACGGTGGACTTTCTCGGTGCCTTCTTCATGACGTTGTAGAAGTTCTCCTTGGTGAAGAATTTGGCCTCTGGTCTCATGTGCCAAATCTTTGTGCCGGTGGACAGAAGGGGATGGATGACATGGGTGGAACCCTGTGGGGAGGAAACATGAGACTTGTAGATCATTGGTAAATCAGTGTTCTATAGCCAGCCTAAAATTTTAAAGGTAAGGCCACACTGATTCAATTTTATGGATGACATCCACGCGCGCATTAATTTTTGACTACTAGTATTCTAAAAAAAATCCTCTTAGGGTCTGGCCTGGGTGCCATCCTCTGCAGTCCATGGTAGCTAGTGACAATAGGAAGCCGGCGGTAACTATGGAGGATTTTACCTACGCTACCGAAGCTCTACGGAACTCTAGAACTTACATGTAGTACAGTGCCGACTCATAAATGCTGCAAAAGACCAGCATGTGTCAGCTTGTTGCAAATTCATAATGCTAGCCTTGTATTCCTGAGGTTTAGCAGCATTTTTCTGGCTGAATTTTTTTATTAGCCCATGTGCACTAGTTTGGGGGTCTTCAGAGGATGTCATCTATAAAATTAAGTCAGTGTGGCCTAAAGGTAAAGATGGCAGCATGAGTTACCTTGTACTGAACAGACCTCCATGCAGGAGTGATACAGTGACTGTCCCCAGCCAGGTACACAAACTGGGGGCTGTTCTCCAGGCAGGCAGGGTTCAGTTTTATCTTCATCACCTGGAAAGACATTTTTGGTGTCACCTGAAGTCATGGTACAATGTATGGCAACGACATTTGGACATACAAATGTAGTACCAAAAGTAAAGGGTATAGAATGAAAATTAACATATTGATTACTAAACATCAAGAGCCAATAATACAGTATATATGTACAATCAAGCAGGGCTAATCATAAGTTTTCGTCATTTTTTATTTAATGTGTACATCCTATACATGCTATGACCATGAAACAGATGATGCCAAAAGGTTTCTTTTATTTACAGATATTTATTGATAAAAGACTGTAATAAATACTGATCTGCCAATAAAATTTCAGTTTTTGGTGTCTCAAGAGGCTATTTTAGCCCAAGTGAGTGCAGTTCTGTCCCTGTCCTTGGTGCTGAATTTCTAGTTTTGGTTTCCTTCCAATGGCAAAAGTGGACAACAGTGAAATGGTAAAAAGTCTATCTTAAGATCATTGTGTTCCAAGAGGCTATTTTAGCCCAAGTGAGTACACTTCTGTCCCTGTCCTTGGTGCTGACTTCCTGGTTTTGGTTTTCTTCCAATGACAAAACTGTTCAACAGTGAAAAAAATTCTATCTTATAAGATCACTGATTTTCTATACCTGACTTATGGTAGAGTAATATGCCGCTTCATTTCTTATCAGAGTTGTGTGTAAGTCCCTGTCTGCATGTGCTGGATCTGTAAGGAGAAATGATGCTTAGATCAGGCGTTAAAAGTAGTACTGAAGTGGTAGGATACAAGTAAATGTTGGCATGCATGTAAATGGATGAGACAAACGTAAAATCTGACATACTTAAAACGCAAAATATTAGGGAAAAACACAAGAAAGCAAACACTCAACCATGCAGACACACAGAAAACTCTGTACGCTGGCGTAACAACAAGAACTAAACAACTTACCAAGCAGTTTTGTGAAAGAAGGCACTAGCCCCAGGGCTCCCTTCACAAAGAGTATCTTCACCAGTGTGAACATGACAGCCAACAGGTTGAGCTCCTGATCATTGTAGGCCCTCTGTTGGGGCGGCTGGACATCAGCTGAGATCCCAGACACTCTGGGATATGTGGCTAGAGATACACGGGAAATTTCAAATTTTAAGTGATCTTGAAACAGTTTAGCCCACTGAAGACAGATGATATGTACACTATGTACAGGTTCATTGTACAAAGTTTAAAATTATTTCCCTACAGTTTGTAGCTCTCATTGACAAGTACAATGAACAGTGCTAACTAACAACTATGACTCTTTGCAGTAGCATTTTTGTAAGAGGGGTGAAAAATAACAGCTGAATTTGTTGCGTCTTGATCCAGAGGCAGGGTCCCTGAGTCCATTGAACTACCCATCTTACAAGGAGTATAAAAGTTTTTGGATAAAATGTTGAGGCATAGAAAGAACATGTGGTGATCCTACAATTGAGTTAGCTCACCATGGAGATATATGTCCTCCTTAACTGCCTTCAGAATTGGCAGAAACACTTTGTTTTTGAGACCAGCGATGGACATGTCAGGATGCTGCTTCAAGAAGGTCCTGGGTAGACAAAAATATAATCTGAATTTAATTCCATCAGTCTGTAATAGTATTTTTTGTCTAATCTTTATGCATTTATCTGACATTGGGATCCTCTAACACTTTTACAGTTTAGCAATGATAGCTACACAATTTTGAATAGTTTGTATTCTAAATGCAAGGTGTGTTCAGCTCTATGCCCTAGGTCAGTGTCTTCAACTTCAAACTTTCCTTTACCTTATCCTTTTGAAAGCTTCTCCGTGCCTGTCCTGCACCTCAAACATGTGGATGAGTGAGAGGAAGGCAGTACAGTGGGCCGGCTCCACCTGCATGGCATGCTCCAGGAGCTGGGCAGAATTGGACACATCTGGTGGAAAAAAAATTACTTTATGAAGCAAGCTTCCACTGTAATTTCCAATTAAGAAATTGGACCTACCTAAATTTTTGACTGTACAACTCCAGTCTATGTTAAGGAATAAGGGGTCATACAATATAGCAGTAGGCAATAGTCATAAAATATACAACAAGATTTACCTCCATGGTCCCTAAAGACATTGGACAAGAAGACCAGAGCAGGAACTGACTTGATGGCTTCATGGATTTCCCTGGTATGAAAGAAGGAATCAATGGCAGATTTTTATTGCTATCTCTGCCTATTAAGCTATCAACATTAATAGCTAACCTTGTGTGTTGTGAAGAGACTCATGTTGTGTACATCTTAACCTAAGATACCCAAAGTATATATTGCTGCAACCTTAACCTACAGCACACTAATTTAATATTTGGCTACTAATTCTCTATTTGTCACAACATAATATAGCTCAGATCTGAGATGTATTTGCCCCAGACAATGAATTCTATGCAGTAGCATGTAAGTGGGGTGAACAACAACAGCTTCAACTCACCCCTCTAGTATCTTGAGACCATTAGGAATGTATTTCATCATGTTGACCAACCGGTCTCTGGGTAACATCCAGTCTTTCTTGTTGACCATGAGGGTCATGACGATGGTCAGAGCCTCCTTGGCATGTATTGGACTCATTTTGTACGTCAGCTCGGCGTACTCTAACAGAGCCTCCAGGTGGTCCTTTTTCTCTTTCACCACTGCCTGCGTTGGTTAACAGAGGTCTTTTTTACACAACCAGTCATCACGATGAAAGACTTACTACTATCTAGTTGAAGTTTCCGTAACCTTTTAGTGTGCTACTGGGTTTATAGATGAAGCAGTAGTACTTAGTAGATTGACAATTTTTGTATGATGACATTGATGTTTCTGACATTACAGAGAAGACATGCTTTTCCAGTCCTACTCATGAAACTGGTAACCTTGAACTGACCTTCCAGACTTGTTACGTGATGACAATGGAATAACCAAAAAATTTGCAATCATTCTAAAAGCGAAATATTACCTGACACATCTGTAGAGCCATTGTGTGTTTCCCCAGCAGTATAAAGGCCTTTGCAAGCTGCACCTAAATGAGAGACGGCCATATTGGATCATCACTTAACCCAATTTGGCTTAACAGATCAGACTGATTGCCATTATTGTTATCTTAATAATGACAACGTGACCATTAGTCGTGATGAATGCTGGTATTAACATCTTTATCAGGTAAACCTTTCCTTTGGGAGTTAAGCTTGAAATTGAATCTAAATTTGCATTCTAAAGAGACAAGAAACAAGTATTCACTAGAAATGTAACATTTACAAAGCAAAAGCATAATGTTTACCTTCGCATATGGTCTGCTCTAAGTCTAAATCCTTCCTGCTATAAAATTGCAACAGATGTAACCCAACACTAGTTATCATGGTGACAGACATCTGGTTCAGGTCATTGACCTTACCGTTATTGGTTTGGAGAAGAAGAAGAAGTGGAAACAGAGCAAAAAATAAATGTTTTCCTTCGGTAAACATAAAAAAAAATTCTTAAGTACGAATGGTGCTGACATTACAGTATGATTCCATACTTTATAGGGAGACTTGCTTTTACCTGAATATCAAACAGCTGGGAGGGTTTGGTTTCAGGTTTCTTCTCCATCATGTCCTTAGCTTCAAACAGGAGTCGGCTTGCCTCCTTCCCACGGCCAAGCTCAAGCAAGCAGTCTGCAAGGCTAGAGGTCACAAATGTCACAGTTCAAGGTCATGTCATTGGAACTGTTTAGCAAAGGCTCAGTCTAATCATCTCTTTCTTTATAAACGTATGATTACTACCAACACAGATAAGCTTTCATGATATCTCTTTCTTTGTTTGATGAATTGAGGTGATGAGTTAAATGTACAATAAAAGTATGTATTGACTAGTTGTGTACGTACCGACATTTGAGGTCTGCATGATCAGGAAAAGCGTCTACGGCTGTTCTGAGGTAGTCCAGGGCTTTATTAGGGCGCTCAGCATTCCTATAGATGGATGCTACCAGGAAAAATTTATCAAGTATTACATAATACAGTAATAAATGTTCTTGATTGTCTTACTTTATTGTTTGGATTTGGATGGTGAAGTACTGTAAATTCATTTATTTTTACAGGGAATTAATTTTGTGGTGTTTTGAGTTTGTAGTCAAAATTATTACTGGTATATTGTAGCACAAAACACATATCATTTGTGGTGTCATTATTTAAGACCACTGTGATATTTTTTTCAGATTTACAGTAATTCTGAAGCCTTACCCAACCCTAGCAGGCACTCCTTCTGGTGGGGGAACAGTCTTTCAATTTGTGCATAGATTTTGACGGCTTCGTCACAGTGTTTCTGCTCCACCAGTCTCTGTGCATTCTGCATACACTTGGCAATCAGAACCTGCTGGGCATCATGTCCTGTATTCAGCCTGGGGGCAACAAAAACATCCATGGAAACTTAAAGATGCTGTAAGATACATAGAAACTTTAAAGAACAAGATGAGAATAAGCCAGATCATGCTTGATACCAAGTCCAAGGTGTGTTTTGTTTTATGTCTTAGAGGCCTCGAACTTTGACATCACGCCATACTTGTGCAGTTAGAACAAGGTTTCAACCTGCTTGGTTGAAACAAGGATATCGATCATATAGTGTCAACCATGAACCTACTTATTTATGCCGTAAGTTTAAACTGTAATTTCAAATGTCTTGTTCAATGAACCCAAATTTTTCTCCAGTCTTTGTCAAGGAATGAGCAATCCACTGCATCCGGCATATATATATGACGTCTACCAACACAGATGAACTTAATCATGATCAGATGTGACACTAACTCTTTGTTCCTTTCCTTCTTGAGTTGTGCTATTTGTAGATTGGCTATGGAGACGTCGTCGAAGGACCCTTCCCAGGAATGTCTCCTCTGTGGGCTGCTCCTCAGCTCTCCTCCAGGAGACTCCCCCTCAAGCAAGTCCCTCATGTCCTCAAAGTCTTCTGAAGAGAAAGACGTAGTTCTTCAAAATTGGAATTTGATATCAACTTCTTCTGGTGGGGAAAATTTAGATTGTGAAATGACATCCTATATAATGTCCCGGGATTATGCAATGACTTTCAAGCTGAAATTTGGTTTGGATATTTTTTAATCTAAACGTTGATAACACAATGTATACTTTTGTTTCACTTTGTGTGGAATGGAAACATTATAAGGCCATTGTTGCAGTCTTGTCAGATAGAGCAAATTGAAATGAAATTCTCCATTTCCTGATATTGTTTACAGATCAGTTATTTCCTTACAAGGAATACCAACCTATGTCATCATCAGTCTGGGTACGAGAGGGCACTTCAGCTGCATTAGATGCTTCTTCTCTCAAAGTACTGGTTTGGATGTTGTCATCACCTTTCTCTGTTTCTACTTGACTGCTTTGTGCAGAAGGCACTGGCTCTGGGAGTAAAAAAACAAAACATATCAAAAGTCTTTGAGTTGAAAAGTATTGAGAGTAAGGGGTTGGAAACAGCTACTGTTGTAATTAGAAGGGTGTTGGAACAGTGTTAAAATGTTTTAATTGTCAAAGACATGGAAAATTGTGTTTGTTGAAGTATTGACATTACTGATCAATACTGGACAAAGGTTGGAAAGAATAAATTAGTTATTACATTATATATTGCATTATAATAGTTTTTATATCATATATTACCAGTAACTGCAGGTGGTCCTTTGGACATCACAAAAATATCCTCCTGGTCTCGCACCATTCTGGACACTTGTTCCTCATTGGACAAAGCCTGCCTTGAGCTGTACATGATAAATTTACATGATGTAAAAATCAACCTATGTAAACCAATTACCGTAATTTTGTAAGTAAATTTCTGAATACAAAGATGACACAAAAGACCAACATGGACCAAATAGTAAGGCATGGTAAGTACATTTTTAACCATTGTTTAACTACTTGAAATATATGAACTTCAAGATAATTGCTCACCTTGGAGACTTTGTGACAAAAACATCTTCAACATCCAGTTCACAAACACCTTGGAACTTCTGGTTGTAGGACTCTATGAATTGCTGAAAATAACTATGAAACTTAGTATCCACACAGCTTAATTCTTAAAAGGCAGAGGCTATTGACGCAATGCTCCTGTAAATAAGAATTATTATTTTAACACTTAACATGCTGGCGCAAATTCAAGGTAATTAACGTATAAGTATGGAGATTGCAAATTCAGAAAAAAAGAATCAGTAGGAATTCAACAGTCTTTCAAAGAAACTAACAAGTCTACATTGATAATAGAAATAAGGATGACCAAGTCAATAAACTGATTGTTGTTATTTGTTTATCTTTGCTATGTTTGATATTAAAAAAAAGTGTTCTGCCATATTCCTTTACCTCTAAAAGATTTCCAATAGTTCCTTCATGTTGTTCTTCCCAGCTGAACACCACTGTGTACTGAGGGTTGTCTTCCCGGTGGACATAGAACTTCATCCTGCATCACATATCATTAACCAGACTGATCTGGCCCTACCATCTCAAATTAGAGGAAGTTCAAAACAATATTGGATGGAACTTTCATCATAACAGTTCTAATAGTTGAGAAATTGATACATCATGTCAGCATATTGACTGACGACATCGTAGATATGAGTGTTTGATTGCATAAGCAATAGATCTAGGTCCTAGATATTCTTCCTCTGAGACCCTAAGGCCAGAAAATGAAACTCCGAAAAGAGATCTGAAGATCAGAAGTCTGCCCAGAATCACCTGGTCACTTGGGAAAAAGAGGAGTGACTGGAAGAAACCATCTATCCTGGCTGATAGGGAGGCTGAAAGTTGAGAAGGGTAATGATTTCACTTAATTGTAAATCAAGTACCAAATGCGACACAAATCGGTCTTACCATAATACGAAGATGATAATGAAATGAATAAAATTTATCTATCAGAAAGTAAGGAGAATTGCTAAGGGAATGAAATGTAACCACCTGTTGGAATTTTGAACGCAACCCCCTACACGTGTATGCGTAGTTGACCCATGACGTAATGCGCAGCCGTGCTATCCGTCAACAACGCATCTACATGCAAAACCAGGAAGTAAGGGAAAGGTCCTTTTATGAAATTTAAAAAGAAACACACAATAAGATGATACAACTAATAAGTTGCGTGTTTTAATATATTAGTATGATGTTGTCATTTAAGTCTTAACTTGTACGCATAAGGGTAGAAATTTGTTAAAAATGTTGCTTTTATTCGTTTTGCTGCCTTCAGCACACAAAGAGTTTCGAGGGTCACCAACCTTTGGGTGGAGTTTTTATACCGTTCAGCTATCGCGCGCCGGTCGGATTATTTTTGTAAAAATTGGCGCCGTCGTTACCCCGTGCCTTCTGTAGATACATCAGACCCAGGGAAACACATCCATGAGGTGGGTAGTTCGTTTGTTCTCGCGATTTCCTCGGTAGAAGTGCGTAAACTTGGCGGCAAGTTGGCGAGCTCAATCGATCAAAAATAACTGTAACTTGCACCACCGGTCTGTGGTGTGAAAAGGTATTCGGGACGACTTTACACTTGGGCGTAGAGATCATTCATCTCTCTACAAACCTACTTAACGTCGTCTATGTCTTTTACATTAACTGTGGCTGGACGGAGCTTTTATGAAGTTAGTCCGAGAGGTCACAAACCTTGACTTTAGCACACAAACTCCAGGGTGAAAGACCGGCTTCGCTGGTCTTCTTCAGTGTTGCATGTTTAGTTAGAAAATATATGGCCTAGCCATCCGCCAATTTAAAAAAAAAGTACACAACTTAGATTAATAATGTGTATCAAGATTTTCTGTTTGTAGGGAAATAAGATTAGTAGATAAGATTTTAAATGTCACCATAATTTCTGATCACAAATATGTACACTTGACTTCTTGGTAGCCACTTTCCTGGTGGAATTTGAACTGTTCCAATGCCCTGAAAGATCGATATTTTCCAGCGATTTCAAGTGTTTGAACAAGTGCGGATCTTTCAGCTACAAGAATCTTCAGCTTTATCAAGTTATCGGAATGGAGGGGATATCCCCATCAAAGCAGTTGCCCACCTTTCAAAATGTGTCTTTTTATTATGAAGAATTATGGTGTGATAAACTGCATTGTGCATAACTATCATCAGCAAACAAAATGGCCTCCCAGGTCCTTTTGTGTTGACGCTTTGGTAAATGAATATCAAAAGGTAAAACGTTTACCAAAGATATTGTGTCAAAATCCAAGTGTTTACTTTGCAGAATCCCTTTTGATACCTGACAAACAATTTACCTTCAAGGTGTTGCCATTGTTCAAAACTTAACAGTTTAATGCCAGTGTTTGATGTGAAAATGACCCAAAATTAGCATGAGAATTTTGACATTAAACTCGCTCACAAGATCGATAGCTTTTATTTTTGGTGCTTCTTCCATTGAATTTCTGATGCCAGGTTTTAGGTTTGAGTGTCAATCATAGACGTCATGGTTGTGAGCAATTTTTCCATTGTATAGAGTTCCCTTTTATTTCACCGGGTGAGTATGCGGCCCTGCCCATGACGACTGGCTGAACACAAAGAAAGGCTCACAATCAATTAAGCTGCCAATTTATTACTCAACAAGGGTGCTGGCTTATGACAGATGCACTTTAAATATTTTATCACTCCCTGTTTTAGAACCGTCTGCGACCCCCCCTTTGCCTATATGCAGGGTCGACACGACATGCAATATGGTGTTCTAACGTGTTGTAGGACAAACGGTCGACTTCACAAATAATGGGGGGACAATAGTGGCAATGTGTGTGGGAAGATTACGTTTCATCTGGAGTACTTTTGTAACGGTCTCGTTTTCCCCTCCCTTTTTTTTTCAGGAGGTAGCAGAGATATATTTTTAAAGTCTCCTGTTTGATCATCTGTGCCTAATCGGGAAACATGCCCATCGTCACAAGGGTAAGTTACAATTCCTTGAATAATTTGTGATAGAAAGTTGAAATAAGTGAACATTTTAGCAGTTTAATGTTACACTAATACTGGTGGCACTCTGTGAACACAACCAAAATAATATATGGCATATATACTAGTAATGGCATCCCTGTGCGATGAAGAAAATGTACTTGTTTCCCTTCTGTATGGTGACATACTGTTTATATGTCTTAAAAACCACCTGCAAGTGCTACATTCACAAGAAAGTTTGTTGAAAGTTATTGTGTGTTTAGTGAGGTTGTCGGCCATGTTGGGGTGTTACGTTACATGGTGACCCCACCCATATAAAAGTTAATCCCCTTCAGTGCATGTCTAGTGTGGTAGAAACTTCTACTGGGGAATGCCAGATATGTAAACACCATTACTACAGGGCAAGGTTGTGGTGGTCTCAGTTTCAGCAGACCAAGATTGGTTATAATGTAATAGGGGCCTGTTATATGACTAATTGATATTGAAGAATTACATACTAGTAAAAATCATGTTTCATCATGTTGGAATGCATGCATTAATTTTTATATGTTTAATGAGTATTGATAAATGTAAAAATTTTGTGTTCATATTGAGTGTTTATTGGCTTTAGTACTAGCACAACATACTTTATATGTACCTGAATGGGGATACCAGTATCAGAAGTCACCACCCACACTGTAGAATTTCCAAGTAGACTTCAAACTCAAAGTATTTTGAATTAAACTAATAATTTAAAGCCACTTCTGTCACTTCCTCCATTGGTTTAGTGACAAGGTGATGAAAATTGATGGAAAACAGCCATCAGTTGTACTGTACATGCATTTATTTTCACAAGGATTTATAAATTTCACAGTAGCAGGTGACAGAATGTTTGTGGTTGAAATAATTCCCTACTACAATACTAATAAATGCATATTGCAGTGTTATACTAGTAATTTTAGAATGGAGATGTCACTTCGTACACAGACTACAGCAAAATACATTTCAAGATTACAGTACAGTATACAATAGAATGGATACAGGTCACTGAAACTAGGCCAAATGGATAGGCCACTGTTATATAATAGTATAATGTATTGAAAAGCATTATTAGATAGCATCTATAGATTTAAAGATTGCATTACACCCTATTTGTGAAACACATTCTTCAGTGGGTTATATGACTGTATGTAATGAGTACTCTGTCTATATTGCTCCCTGACTACTTGTTATGGCCCCAGGAAACGAATTACTACAACTGTGATAACACAGCTGATATGTGCCAGGCTGCTCTTGATAACTGTCTTTTTCTATTGCATGGTTGTCACAAAATGAAGGAATATGTTGCCTTTTGAAATAGTAGTACCGGTAGTCTTAACCACTGCTTAAATTTTAGTTTTACGTGCTTGAAGTTTAGTTCTCTGACAGGGCTTTTGACATTATTAATTTCTATCCAAAAAAAGGGAAAAGGACTTTCCTAACCAAAGCTTAGGGTACAATGCTCATTTTCCCCTGAGTGGAGTGAGGATTGAAGTTGCTGGACTTTTTAGACACAGTGATGACCTTTCATCCTGGTATTTTTGACAAAATAAACAACTTCAAAGTCACGACTGCTTTAGATTTATCAAACAAGAGGTTACCTGTAAGAAAATCAATATATGTATGTGACATGTTTCTGTTGTTTAGGCTCGGGGCCAGTCTAATCTTGATTTGTTTGAGTAAGAAATTGAGTAATAACTTTCTAAACTTCTGTAAACTATATGTCAATCTGTTACTGATGGTACCCCTGTGTAGTGCCCCATATGTAGGTCAATTCTATTTATGACAAATATTCTTAAATGATGCACACAACAAAAATTAGGTACTCTGGAGAGCTTCAGACTACTTTTCCGGAGATGTAGTTGCAGGAAGAGGTTTCATTTTCATTTTGAAATGTTGATTGAGAAGATTGCTTGTTTGTCTCCTTCCACTCAAGAGTTGGATGACTTCTTTTACAAACAAACTGGGATGCCAAGAGCTCAGTTTTGTTTGTGAAAGGTGTTCTGTACAGTCTTGACTACTGGTATTACTCACGAGTACTATAATTCTGTTATCAGGTGTTACATGACGAGTGATTATGTGTTGAGAATAGGACCCTAGGGACGGTGTTATGAGCTAAAATGTCCCAGGTTCATACAAAAAGGTGTTCTTGCCATTGGAAAGGTGGGTTTTGTGAGTCCCACCTTTGTTGTTACAAGAACTAATGACAGGGTCAGATAGGGACCAACTCAACGCAGGAATTTACTGAGGGAATATTTATCTAACCCTGAGATATGGCCAGCCACACTGTTAATTTACTGTTAATGTCATTTTGCATTCCATTTTCCTCACAATAGAATGATTCTGAAATTCTTGTCCCTTCATGGGCCACAATTTGACGTCCTTGAATAATTATCAAGAAAACTACCTCGCAGAAAACTATCTATAGTATATTACAGTCAAAACGATCACTGAAATTTGAAAAGAACAATAAAATCAGGTCTATGGGGGCAGATGGTTGCTATAGACAGGGTTTCTACTAGTAATTTAGATAGTTTCATGGAATTTTTCGAATAAATATTGTGACAGAATCTGTCAGTAAGACAGGAGAATGTATGCCTTACTCTAACCTGATTTACTATATATCTACGTTTTTCTTGCATTCTCACGATATGTTCACTTAACGCATTATATCTTAGCCTGCTTTATAATTAGAAGATGTCAGCGGCTTTTATTCTTATATTGATTTTCTGAAAGTATTTTTGATCGTCTGTCAACCTTGGAACAGATGCAGGCCAAGATGTCTGTTAACTTTTCAATGGATTGTTCCCTGTTGGCAGACTGTATTGATTATCTTATTCACAAAGCATCCGTAGAATTGATCGTCTGGCAGTTGGATAAGATGTACTAGTAAATTGTACAAACACACATGACACAGCTTTTCTGTTGTTTGAATCTCCCATAGGCAGTGTCTTTTTTTAAAAATTTGTATCAAGCTCGTGACGTCAGTGTCACTTAACAATAACGTACAAGTGATTCAATTTAGGCAGCTTGAATTCGTGGTAGAGCATTTGGTACACACGTAGGCCATTGTCAGACCCTAATGCACTAGTAAGGCCCTGAGCTCGAAATTCATTTTGGGGAATAGGTGCACTCAGGTGCACCCAGCCTAAAATATTCGGTGCACAAAAAACTTTTTGGATGCACTATGTAAGATAAGTAGAATGTCAGTAAAAACTAATTATGTTTCATTTCTAAAGAAAAGTACTATAGGTAGTATTACAATGATTTTATTATTTTTCTGACACTTAGATGTTAATAATATGCTGTATACTATGATACATTTGACATTTTTATAAACGTAAACCTACGACAATATTTGGGTGCACTGATGCACCCACAGAAAAAAATTAGGTGCACAACTCCAAATTTGGGTGCACATGAATAAAGTATTTCAAGGCCTGAAGGCTGCTACCGGTATATACACCGGTACCAGGGTGTCTACTTAACCTGAGGCCATACAGCACAAAATGTTGTCCATCAACAAGATACCCAAAACACCCTCAGATACCCACAACACACGCACAACAGATAAGGGCACTGTTCTACAAATAGGTTTCTTTAAAACAACCAATCGATATTTGGAAAAAAAACTGAGATAGAATCAAACCTTCTATTGCATACATTTTACTTGGGCTGTCTTGTGTTTGTGCAAGTTTTTTTAATGGCTTTGAGACACCTGGATGTGCTCTAGTGAGCAGCATGCTTAAGTGGTGACCTCATAATTACGGGGTGAGTCAGGGTGAGGTTACTGTCAGGCTTGTCAGGAATCTTCCAGGTCATCGGAAGTTTCCCACCTGGCCAAAAAAACTGCCACGTCTCTTACACTGTTACCAGCTACATTACTCTGGTCTCCCCAGAAACTCTTAGGGGAGAGGTGTGTCCTAATTTGATGTTGATGAAAAATCAGTGAATTTTCATGGAAATACTAAGAGAAAACCCTAAATTTTGCTTCATTGCTTGGGGAGAGTCCTGTTACCCAAGTTAGTGTTTTTCCATGCTTATAGTCATAAGATGTACAAAGAAAAGTTGGCTACTGCTATCAATAAAGGTTGATGTATTTATTACTTTAGGATGCCATTTGATTAAAAATGTCATTAAATCAACTTGCATTACTATCAAATATAATCAAATGAAATATTGGTTACAATACATGTATGTAAAATGCCAAGGTGGGAAAATGAAGGTTGATTATATTCTGTATTACTTAATAAAGCATATTGTCAATGTGTACATGTAGATATACATGAATGAACACACCAAGCTGACCAACAACCTAAAAGTGGAAGCAGAACCTTTCCTGATGCTTTTGTTGTTCTGGGTGTGTTCCTCTGATTGGGGACCTTCACCCCTATGGAGTAATTCTATATTCACAACTCGTATGACTCTTGAATGTTGTATTGTCTTTGCAAACAAAAGACTTGTGGTGATAGTCACTGAATCAGGGTTTCATATGATACACAGTAAATTGAACAAGCAATAATGTGTATAACTGCACAGCTCCAATTTTACCTGCACTAAACCTGCATATGCAGGTGGTATTTCAAGCCCTGATATGTGTGCATAGACTAATTTTTCTCACCATATAGAACTAATATGTTCTAGATATGATATATTGGTGCTATAACATAGAACCATTAATACATCATGTCCTATACCAGTATTACCGGTATTATGTATAGTTGTTATACTATAATGGTGATATTTTGTAAAAGATGCATGGATGGAAGAGTTTGATTTTATCTGTGCTTTGAACCCAAATTGTTCAACATGGCTCCTGTGTCATCACGGTAAAAGCAACGAAGCTGAAAATTGGAACAAGCATGTGTTTTGATAAAGTCAACCATGTATAATTGCTGCAATTAGTTTCCCAATGAGCCACCTAATTGATTCAATGTGTGAAAATAGCACAAGTAGTAGCCCTACTAGTGGGTAAAATTCAGTGTTAAGCTCTGTACCAGGCTTATTTGTACAAGTTAATTGTTGTGGTTTACTTGAAAAAGGTATTTATAACCCATTTCCTGCACCTGTTCACTGAGTAGGTTAATCTTTAACCAAACTAGAGCAAGAAGCTAAATGGCAGCACTACAATATGTAAACAAGGCACAAAGACGTACCTGCTATGCTGATATAATGTGATAGGGGGAGCTTTTTTTTAAGTTTACAAAGTCTCAAAAGCAAGCACTACTATTTTGAGCGTTTTGTGTTACACTGACGTGGCCTACATTTTCATGGGGACTTAATTGTGGTAGGAGGGAAATAATGTTTCCGTGTTCTTTAAATAAAATTTTTGTTGTCGAAACTGTTCTTGAGTACAATAGTAATACATTAGAAATGCATATTTGATAGAGAGGTTGCTGTGAAAATAAAACCACCGTGAATATTTCATGATTTACAGTAACTGATCAACTGTTATACCCGCTGGCAAAAGTTTACATCAGATCTATAATTCATGATGATCCCTCAGTGTTGTTATAGCAATGACAACAAAGCAAGATTAACATTTAATGGTCCTTGGGCCTTAGAAAAAATGTTGTGTTTCCCGACCGACTCTAGAAAAAACTGCCAACCCTAGCCTTTTTTTTTTGTGGATCCCTGCAAGGGACATAAATTTTTTTGGCTGACGGACCTTTTCTAGCTCCATGATCTGACACTTGAGTGATAAAATGTTGGACAATCAGTTTTCCAACATTGACATTGAAGACATAAGTATCCTCATCATGCCAGTTTTTTCCTGATTTTTTTCAGGACTGAAACAGGAAACACAACATTTTTTTTCCTAGGCTTTAGTCGATCACATAGTATGTACTGTAGAACAATACAGCTTATTTTGTATAGCACTATCAGACCCTGGGTACCAGTACTATGGCATCCCTGGAGGGTATGCAGTATGGATTTTTCCAGGCCCACAGCTGTTATCAGTAAGAAGAAAATAGGTCCAAATTGCTCGCTTTCAAAAGGACCTGTTTGTCTGCAGTTGAAAGCACTCAATACAAAATGATGACTGATGACTCGGAAGGATTACTCTCCTTTGATAACCAGTTTCATATCCTGATTAAGCCACACCAATTTAATTTGTTGGTTTTTGGATTCTTCAGAAAAAATATAAAGCGACAGGGCGAAAAAATAAAAATAAAAACAGGTCAAATGCTACAATAGGAGCCATTGACTATGAAGTATGATTGAGTCAACTTAAAAGGCTGGGTTAATATTTAAACAATGAATTTTGAAACTTTTACTCAAACCGCTGCATTGATAAATGGAAAAACTGTAGGAACTAGGAAGAAAACGACTTTCCTCAACTGTTGGGGGCAAAGTATGAGCATTTTTTAGTTGATTCAGAATCAGAATTTTTTTTGCAGATCAGAAAAAAATTAAGAGGCAAATCCGAGAACCAGCATATTAAATTGGTGTGGCCTAAAGAAAAACAAAAATTATTATATTCAAATAAAGGGAAATCCTTTTTTAACAAAGTTGTAACAAGATTTTCCATCATATCAGGAAAGTTTATTTATTGAGTGGCAAATATCACAAAAATTGTGGTCAATCAGTACACTATAAGCCATAAAGTATGATTTATTTATAATATAAGGCAGTAATTTATCAGTTTATTAATATTTACTATATCGCTTGGAGAGTACATATAGTTAGAATTAAGTGTTACATTCCATGTAAATAGTTTATGACATGTGGTTCCCTGCTTTGATTGATCTTACTGTTATGGAGTTCTATAGCGATACCATCTGGGAATCCATGACATATTGGTTTTTATGTCCTTTGTTTAATGTTCCGTACAACTGTGATTTGTCCCCAAATTGGTGTCATATTTACATTTATATAAAACCAATTGTTTATTAGAAAGGCAGTATATATAGATATTTTGCATTGCCTGAAATGAAATAGAATTCTGAATGCTAAATGTATGAATTTTGGTAGGAAATCTTAGGTTAAGTATTTTGTTTTAAAAAAAAAATGTTGTCATTTTTGAAAGAAACTGTATGCTTTAAGCATTTTGTTTTTCCAAATAATTCTGAGAAGCATGTTTCAATCAATAAATATTGATTGAAAAGACCCTTAATCTTTAGAAGAGCTCATCTTTTATTTTCGACAAGGTCTCTTAGGTATTAAGGCTTCATCTTTTAAATACATCAAGAGTCCACACTTTGCCTAGCACAATGTATTAAATTAGGATAACTGATGATATGATAAAATGTATCACTAACTTTACCAAATCTAAAATGTTTTACATGTATATGTATCTCAAGCTTTGAATTGTAAACTTTAATTATCCTGGCATAAAAGATTTTATATCATATTGCATCTTTACTTTGCTTATATAATTAAGCTTTAACAAATAAGATGAAGCTTTAACAAATAAGATTTGTCCCAAAAGCATGATAAGTGCCATTGTCTGTCAATCAAGCATATCACAGTGTTGTTAAGGTTGTTATAAGTTTGTTTGTTTTGGCAAGAATGTTACATTTGTTAAGTTTATTTTTTTTCACGCTATATGTAAATGTACGAACTTCAGTATAAACATAACTTAACTGAAATGTACCTTTTCTGGACAAAAAGTAGGGCGATTCTGCAGACGCCAACGTTCACATAGTGTGCCGATCACGCAATGTCAAATCGTGCTTACTTAAACTGTGCGACCCGGGCTTACCATTGAAAACCAGATTAACTGTGGGCAGTGGAATGTAAACAACCCATACAGGGTGGTCCCATGAATTCCTGTTTACCATATTGCTCCCTTGTTCACGTACAAACTTCCGGTGTAACATAATAGTACAGGTATGATATGGTATACGCAACACAATGCGTTGGGATAACTTTCTGGTGAGAAAAGTTGGAAATTTGAAGCCTTTTATTTTCTGGCATTGCCCTTGACCACCCCCGTGTTGTAGGAAAATAGTTCAACCCTAAACAAATCCTGTTTGGAAAAGATACAAAAGGGGCGGCAGCCTAAGTGAATAGAGCATAGCGAGTGGAGTCATGTTCCAGAAAATGGCGTTTGAAGTTTGCTCGGTCGGAGCGGTTTCTCAAAATCTTCTCAAGTTCGTTAATGTTTCCTGTAATTAACTGCCGACCAGTTTCAAGGTCATGTTTTTGAACACCCGCGACTCGTGGTGGCAAGGGGAAAAGCAGCGTGGGAAATTCAACACCGCTCTAGAGGTGAGAACAGGGGTGGGGTCGGTTTAAAATCCAAACTTTTTTCCAGCGAAGACTCCATGAATTTCCAAGGAACACAGTGAGCCTTTGCTGCATTATGTCTCCTTCCATCCCCTTACCTGGCATGCTACATCAATTTTTCATGCCCCTGGAGTCTAGAACCAATCAGGCAAGAGACGTTGGTAATTGCAGGGGTCACAGAAAATCCTGGCTTGTATTTGGATCATGGAGGCAAGTGCAGGAGTGTTGTAAAATAACTGAGCTGTGAGGAAGGCCCCTGCGTGCCATCCCCTTCTGTGCCTCACAACTCCAAGTTACACTGTGATCAGTCCGTGGACCATGGCGGCTGGGAGGTTGGCTGGTACTAGGGCGGCCCAGTGGCATCCTCTGGTGGTGAAAGAGGTACTTCAGCTTGAGTTGCCCCACATGTCCCTTGTATACGGTGCCCTTTATGCAACAATAGCAGGCCAGGACGTGATTTACTACTGGGGGTTTCACAATGTCTGCCCATCTCAGCAATAACATGTATCATCTTGTATGTACCTGTGTGTTTTATAATGTAGGTTTGGGATCGGTACGATTGCATAGAAAGCTTCACCATATGCTTTTTTATTTTTTTTTTATTTAGCTAGTAGTAGTGCAACTGTTACCACGGTTTTATGTATATTATATATATATCATCACTCATCAGAATATGATTTATTACTAGGATTTAACAGTGTATCCATCCATGTCACCAATGGCTTGTATTTTATCTAATATTCATTTTATAGCTTTGGATTGCAACAATAATTATGGTATGATTAGAAAGTTCCACCTTGCTTGTTTAGTATATAGCTACCTTTCCTTATATATCATAGGTAAATAAAACAAATATTCCCTAAACCAGGAAGAGTTATATATGAATTTACAATTTTTCTATTGCAGTAAATACATATTATCTTAAGTACCAATATGGCTTAAATATATTGCCTTTTTAGAATTTAGCTGCCGGTAGTACAGAAATTTGAATGTTTTTCTTATAATGCATGGATTCCTGATTTGTTATGGATCCCAAAATAGTAGCTTCAATCAGGAAATCCATTCTCTTTCATGTTATTCATGACGGACATTCTGTAGCCAATACGTCCGTGAAGGACAGCTTTCAATCTGTTAGCATCCATTCCAACATGAATATTGCCGATCAATGTAGGAAACCCTCATTTAGGCCATTGGAAAGGTCATCTGTTTTGTAGCAGGTGGTTACAGCAGCGGCTGCCTCAGTGCACCTGTTGTCTCAACATTCCCAAAAGACATTTTTGCTTTGTCTCTTAAAATGACCTTCCTCGTTAAGGATCCGGTTCCTAATTTGTCTGGCACGTCAATATCATGTTCATACATGTCTCATATTAATTGGACGTACGGCCGCTATGATTTATGGTTGATAATTAGGGTGGTAAAATTTGTCGATGATCCATAACACCAGTATGGTCATTTATTGCTGCGCAAGCAAGAAGTGTAATTTTCTGGTCTGGTGCATTTACAATTAGCTCACACGTAGATCGTTATGTTCTAAGTACTGTTAATCTTGAAATGGTTTTGGTGGTTTTATGTCTTGAAGATTTTGATTTTGAAGTGCAAAAATCCATCCTCATGCTAAGTTGTACAGGTTAGGTGCAGGTAGACATCCAGTAATACCTGCTCAACCTTGAATGTCATCTGCCGAAACCTGCAGGCTGCAGATTTTTTTTTTTTTTTCATGGCAGACATATCATCCTTGGTCGCCCATCATATCAATTGTTAGGCCTAGGAAAAAACATGTTGCGTTTTCTGTTTCTCGACCGACCCTAGAAAAAATTCCGACCCTAGCCTTTCTTTTGTGTGGACCCCTGCAAAAAAAAAAAAACGAAAAAAGAAGGTAATCCCTACCCACAGACCCTAATTTGTCAGGATTCAAACAGGAAACACAATGTGTTGTTTCCTTGGCCTTGCTGTTATTTGCCTGTTTGCTGTTTTTTGTTGGGAGAATAAGCTTTGGATACAGGTACTAGTATAGGACCTTAGGCATGCCTTATGATTTTGGGGAAATACTGGTACTAGTGGCAAGGTGATTTATGCACCTCAACCCTCCAAATCTATTCATACGGTAGTTAGAAACATAACTCCTAATACTGAAGGTGAAGTGCACTTGTATGTGCTTTAGAAACTGTCAAAGAAATAATAGCCCACTCTATCTTGGTTAGCTGGCTACATTGTGGTGTGCTTTGAACCTGACATAATGTTTGCACCTGTCAGATGTTGAGTACATTTTGTTTGCATCTGCATTCAGAATATATCAGATTCTACATGACTTGATATATATACTAGCTACTACCTTACTCCCATATTTTGTTAGGACCCAAAGCTTAACTGTTGGTTCTATGGGCTTGGATTGTGCTAAAAATGATTTTATTTATAATTGTAAATTCGTTTATTTTTGCTATGACCTAATTTGGTAGTAGAAGGGGATAGGAGCTCTTCAACTTCATAGTTGAAATAAATTCTATAGTGCAGTAGTGATATATTAACGAAACATATATATATATTTGCAGTGTTATGAATTTGCAGTTTAGAAAATAAAACCAAGCGAATGTTTCAGGATTCACGGTATGTTTCCTGTGACCTGCCCACCCTTTCATCCCTGGTGGATGTTATGGTGTGTGGTCACAGGTGACTCTTGACACAGTAGTTGAAGTGCTCTTATGCAACTGGCATGCAGAACAACCACACAACAAACATGCATGCATGGACAGACATCAAATACACTCACTACAAATCTATTTTAAGTTTATACACCTCGTATTTTATTATAGTCCACTGTTGTAACATGTAATACAGTACTACCGGTAAGAAAAAAGACCTTGAAGTTTTATTATTGTCACATGTAGTCATCAGAGGCTAAATGTTACGGTAAGGCCACACCAGTTTAATTTGTTGGTTCATGGATTCGCCCGCTTCATTTTTTTCTGATTTGCAAAATTTTTAGGGTGACTTCTCCTCCCCAAATTCATGACACTGTAAACATGCACTTCCAAGTATGATAGTACTTGTTCTGCTAGTACTGAACTACAAAATTATTTGAACCATAAACTTAAAACACTATATGGAAATCTCCAGTTCCCTTGTACAATAATTGTACTGTGAAATAAAACCATTGTGAAAATACATGTAGATGTATTTAGTTTCTTACTGTACCGCTCTACCATCAGAGATATCAGATTTCACAGTCATACAGGATCATGTTTCACAAGTGACAAGTGGTCTTCTGATCCACCTGTTACGATGGTGATGATATAGATGTGAGAGACATTTAAATCCACCTGTCACCTGTACAAGCAACACAATCTCTGTTTTTATTCCACAAAACTCCAACGATGCATTGGTGACCATTTTCAGTAGAAGGTTCTGAGTAAAGCAGGGCCTTGTACTAAAAGTTGCTAAAATATGCTGTGTCGCCGTCTTAGCTGCAGCCATCAAAAAGAGGTTTGTTGGTCACTGCTATAGGGTTTTAGCCTGGGTACCATCCGAATTTTGCTCTGCTACTCCAGAAAAAATCACAGAGCAAAGCAAAATCTGGATGGTACCCAGGATAAAACTGATAGGGTTTAACCAATGGCTTAATATATATTCTGGATCCCTGCTTGTTGGGCAACCTTGACAAAGTTGTACAGACCAACTTGCTTGGAAAGTTGGGGTCCAGGTCTTAATGAAGACTTACAGAACATAATGAAAGACTCAGAAACTGCAGATTGGACAAGTTGTCTCTACTGTATGACTGATATATATTTAAAAGATGATAACTGTGAATATCCCATTTTTTCCCCTGTAGGGTGACCATGTGTGGCTGGAGGCTGGGAATGGGGAGTTCTCGGTGCCGGTGGGAGCCAAGGTCAAGTTGTCAGACACAGGTCAAGTACAAGTTCTGGACGATGAAGGAAAGGTGAGTTTCAGAATCAGACTTGTATATATCTAGTGTCACATTGTAGATCATGGTTGTGGTATGAAATAAAGAAAAACACATGCAATAGACCTGTTCACCTTTAAGGGATTGCAAGAACTGCTTACGTCACAGGGGGACATTTCTAATAAAACGCCATTCTAGAACCCAGAATTTGAACGCAGCTTTCGCTTGCGGTGTCCCCCCTGGCAGATCACTGTAATGGTCTGCATTCTGCTCTCAGATAACAGAATCAGCTATCTGGTGAGATTGTGTGGTTAAAAACCGTCTTGCATTCTTCAAGGTAGCATCATTCAGACAAGAGAAAACTGTACAACGCTAAACATGGTGCTACTAGGAACTTTTTTTTAATCAAAATTTTTGTATGTGCTGAAAGGCAAAGAAACTAGTGCAGGCAATACTGTGTTTTGAATATTTCAGAGAAAAGTATTTTAAAACCCTGGTGATGTTTTCTGACTGGCCTGGCAAACAACAATATTATTTTCAATAGGCTAGGGATGTAATTTCTCACAATGATTATTCTAAATTTAGGCCACACCAATTTAATTTCTTGGTTAACGGATTTTTCTAGGAAAATAATGGAGCGGGCGGGCGAAAAAAAAAAAAAAATAAAAACAGGCCTAGGCATCCTATTATGGCCCAAAATGGTACGATAGGAGCCATGAAGTCAACACACCAGGCTGGTTCAAAAATTTTAAAACAAGGAATTTTGAACTTTTAATGATACCATTGCATTGAAAGATGGAATAATTGTAACAACTATTATGAAAAGGACTGTTTTAAACTGTT
>NW_017804520.1:722016-745738 GCF_001625305.1 Branchiostoma belcheri
AGAGAAAGTGACAAGTAAGGCCAACCAACTTATCCTTGATGAGCCCTCCGTTATGTGAAACAGATCCTCTCGAATCACCGGCGTCTTAATACTAAAGACCTAAGACGTTACCGCGAGAGGAAGGATAAATAAGTTCTCAAACAACTTCATTAGTTGGTCGGTGGTAGGGAATTGAATTTCTTCTCGTATAAGGCCACACCAATTCAATTTCTTGGTTAACGGATTTTTCTAGGAAAATAATGGAGCGGGCGGGCGAAAAAATAAAACAGGCCTAGGCATCCTATTATGGCCCAAAATGGTACGATAGGAGCCATGAAGTCAACACACCAGGCTGGTTCAAAATTTAAACAAGGAATTTTGAACTTTTAATGATACCATTGCATTGAAAGATGGAATAATTGTAACAACTATTATGAAAAGGACTGTTTTAAACTGTTCAGGGCAAAATATGAGCATTTTGCAGTTGATTCTGAATTTTTATTTTTATTTGCAAATCAGAAAAACATGAAGCGGGCGAATCCGTTAACCAAGAAATTAAATTGGTGTGGCCTTAGCATGCAAGCTGCTGTTGAGTCTTTGTGTTATGAATTAGTCAATATTTACAAAGTTGACTTTAGTTAGCAATTATTATGATAAATGCTTAACGTTCAGTCAACAAAAAGAAGAGATAGCTGAAATTTCCATTCGATCACACTCAGTTTCGAAGGCGACGTGTTTGAAAGGTTAAGTGTACTTACGTTAGGGTCACTGAGCTACCGGTAGTAGACGCTATTGTCTCCATCAGCTGAAATTTCAGGTATACATTTATGTTAAGCCTTTGTTATATCAATTAAATTTAACAGTACTGTAACATCATGTATGATAATTAGTTTTAATTATTCTATTTTAATTTAGCATTAAAACTGCTATGTGTTAAAGGAGATGAAAATTTTTGTCTAATTTTTTGTCTCATTTCAGACAATTTGTAATGTTTGTTAAACATATGTTCAGCATGCTAAGGTAGCAATTTGGCACCAGTTTTCCTGATTATGTAGGGAGTAGGGAGAAATTGTTTTTTAAGATGATAGTAGATTTTAGTGGTGTTATTTCTTTGAAAAGTTAAGAGGTTATTTCCCATTTTAATATCAAATGAAAATTCTTTTGGACTTACATGTAAGGTAATTGCTCATACAGCAATTATCATAATATGGTAACTTACTAAAAAAATATAATGGTCACAGTAGTATTTCTTTAACTGTTACCCTAAAATTTCCCCACGTTGGCAATATTTTATTGCAGACAGTTGTAGTTAGAAATTGGGATAAAACCCCAGACTGTAAATTTGTCTACCTAATTTGTCAGTATGGCACAGTGTGACATTAATAAGTCTGTACCATGTACATCTCTCGTGTAAAATCTAATTTTCCCGAGGCCCACGGCAGTATAACTAGATTACATCCATCACATGTCAGACCCTTGTGTCCCACTCTGCTAGTAGGACTCACGTGGTACAGACTGACCTGCCTATCTAATAACCTCCAACTTAGTCCAAGCAGATATGTAGGGTCTGTATTCAGTTTCAGGCATGTTTTTGAAGTCTTTCCTTCTTGAAGTGGTCCAAGTTTGTCTCTCTTCCCTGGGGTTCTATTTAGTTATCACACAGGCTTCTAAACTGTTCCATAGAATTTGAATGCATTTTGTCTGAGCTGCTTTCAAAAATTAAAATTCCGGATTTGGTTCATGTGTTGCATTTTTTGGTTTAGGTACAGGAAATTTTGGCTCTTTTTGTATTGAAAGGCATGTTTTCTTGGGTGGGTACAATGTATGACAGGAATAAAACCTAACATGGTGTATCTTATATGTATTCCCCAGGAACACTGGATCCCGGCCAGCAGTGCCAGTAAGCTGCGGGTCATGCACCCCTCGTCTGTGGAGGGAGTGGAGGACATGATCCGACTGGGAGACCTGCACGAGGCAGGCATACTCAGGAACCTGCTCGTCAGATACAACGCAAACCAGATATATGTGAGTGTTCCAGCCAGTAGTACAGTTTGAATTTTGTTTGAGAATTGTTAATCCTGATTTGTCAAGGACAAGACAACACTTAAGCTTCTGTTCTGAAACAACAGGAGCTTTTGACTAATTTGCATCATCCTTGTCTTGTCAAACTTTTGTTTCCTTTTGGACTTCGTATCAATCAATAGTTCTTACTTACAAACCTGCATTTCTGCATGTGTAAGTTCTCTAGTGTCACTGACAAATAGTAGGTAGTGGATGCTTTCTGAAAAGTCTGACTGTTTCCAAAATCATATCCAGTTGCTTGAGCCTTGAGTAACTGTTTTTTGACGAATTTCCCTCCATGTTTTATATTTTATTTACCTGTCACTGTGTGTCTATGTATAGCATCACAAATTGTTAATGTCTTCTTTCTCACTCACCCAGACATACACAGGGTCCATCTTGGTGGCTGTAAACCCCTATCAGGTCCTCCCCATCTACACAGCCGAGCAGATCCAACAGTACACCAACAAGAAGATAGGAGAGCTGCCCCCTCACATCTTCAGTATCGCCGACAATGCCTACTTCAACATGCTGCGAGCCAAGCGGGACCAGTGTGTCATTATTAGGTAAAGGTCCCTCCTCGATGGGCAGAGCCAAGTCAGCGCCAAATCACAGCATGGTTGCTTCGGCCTCCTTCTTGCCAAATCTTCTTGTCTCTCCACCACACCTGTCCTATGTCTTAAGATCATCCCTCTCTTAAATCTGATCTTAACACTTCTTGTGTCTCGACCACACCTGTCCTCTGTCTTAAGATCATCCTTCCCTAAATCTTAAATCTTAAGATCATCGTAGTTGTCTTAAACATGATCTTCAATCTGATCTTAAATCTTCTTGTGTCTCCACCACATCTGCCCTCTGTCTTACGATCATCCCTCTTTTGAATTTGACCTTTGGTCTTGTCTCTGGACCAGTCCTGTATCTCTTAAGATCACCTGTCTCTTAAATCTAGTCCTCAGTCTAATCCTCTATCTAATCTTCCATCTTCCTGTCTCTTTACCACACCTGTCATCCATCTTAGATTTTATATCATCCCTCTATTATTATCTATAATTTCCAAGCAGAAATTAAGGGTAGAGTACTGAAATGTTTTCTGACTGGCTAAGCTTTTCTGACAGCCACCACTTGGGGTGGGAGACTGTCAGAAACTGTGCCAGTCAGGTAATGTTATAATTTTCTACCCCAATATCTGCTTGGAGGTAAAAACTTTCTGATCATGTCTTTGTGATCCTCCATATTGTTTGGTCTCACACTTGTTGTTCATCCTTCGTACTCAAACTACGAATCCTGATCTAGATCTTCTTTAATCTTTGAATCTTTTTTGTTGGAATTTTCGCATGGTAGAATCAATGATACAGGCTCTAGATTTTTTTTTTCAAACTTATCTGATTTGTTTGCTTATCAAATTTTATTTGATTTTGATCTTTTTCTATCAATATTCTGAAATAGTGTTAGTTTTCCTTCTTTGCTCTGCGATTGCTCTGCAATATTTTATAATAATTGATTATAGTGCTTTATCTGCTGTTAATCCATTCTTCAATCTGTCCTAAACCTACAGTACTTTTCTTCAAGCATCTTTGCAGCAAGCTACAATGTGCTTCAATGTTGCAGCATAATTTTGACACTAAAACAATAATCTAACACCTAATCTAACAGCTTTTGTAACATGGTGAAGAATTTTTGCTTTTAAGAAGATGCTAAAATTCTAACACTCAATAATTTGCACCATAAATGCGTGAATAACATGGGCGATAAAATGTAGTGCTGGAATATGCACGGTTAGAGCTAGAAAAACCTGCACAACAAGTATTAATCTTAATCAATTATAGATTAATAACCTGTGCAACAAATATTAATCTTATCAATTATAGATTAATGACCCAAATCCAAGCTTTTCATTATAGCCATTAATCATGGCAAAACTGGGTTTAATCTATAATGATGAAAACTGAATATGTTTGATGTTTTTTATGAGCTATTTCCATCCATATCAAACAATTAAGTTGTGACAATCACTTGTCAGACTTAATCAAAACATTTGACACCTGACACCCCATCCTTCAATTGTTATGTGACCCAAATTCTAGCTTAGGCTTATGCTTATGGCAAAAATGGGTCTAATCTAATGATGAACACATAATTCAATGTATGTTTGATGTTCTTATTTATTTATACTTCTGATTATTAAGTTATGACAATCAATTGCAAAAAATTGTCAGACTTAATAAATATCAATATCCCAAACCCCACCCTTCAACCCGTTAATATGCTATGTGCCACACCATATACTGCTGACAATTATGATTGTTTACACACAATTCCATTATTGTATATCATATTACTTTGTCATGTGTGAGACATTTCAATTTTCAGTTTCATACATGACCGTCAGCAGCTGAAAAATTTATTTCTCCATAAACAGGAGGAAAAACTATGGAAGCCATTCGACATACAGTAAATAATCATGTATATTTCCTTGCAGCTAACACTGGCTTCCATTACTAATGTAATGCAAATACAGAGACTATATCTGGTCTCTCTGAAAGCCATTGATTCTCACCAGGGTAAATGCTTACCACATGTTACTGTTTGCATCCAATATGTTTGAGTTTTCTTGTTGAGTCTTGTTGGTACATGTATAACAATGTGATGCATTGTTTTGCATGGGCTGTCTGTACAAGTCTTGAAAATGTGGCCAGTGTTTTGCATGGCATTGATAACTTGACAGCTTTAAACAAAATCTTTTATATTGCCATACAGGATAATACATGTTACAGTCATTATGAAATGTTATAAGTGCAGGTGATTGCCATAAAAATGGCTCCTTTTACTAATGCTTGTTGCATGTTTCTGCCTACTGTTTTGTTTGAAAAGCAGCTTTTTGTGCACTTGCTGTTTCCTTGCCTCATAATGTACTTCAGTCAGTTGTTATGTGGTTAATATGTGAAAAAATCCTAGAACTGTTTCAATTTCTGAAGCCTTGCAAAGGCTGTTTAGGAAAACCAAAAACAAGCTCGTGACATTTTATTGTTATTTTTTTTCTTGCTGTTTTTTTAGCTTTCTTGACAAAATTCAAGCTCTTTGAAAATACAGATATTGTACAAGACTGTTGTCACTATGTAATCACCTGAGCCTGTCCAAAGGGAAATTCAGCTGTAATGTATTGTTAGAACATTTGAGACAAATTAAGGAAGAAAAGACCTACTGTTTCCCAATCTTTCCTCACCTTGTCTTGGACACCCCTGTCCTACGACTGACCACACGTTCCCTCTGTACAAGTTGTCATCACTGTACTCAACTTGTCAGTTGGACTTTGTTACTCCATCCAAACGTCTTCCACAATTATCCATCCTATGTCATCCTTTGGGGAGACAAAAAGGTCTGGCAACTGTCGGAGGCTTCAGAGCAACCGTGACTGACGGCTTGACCTTGCCTACCGCGGAACGTGACCTGGATTCACCCTGATAATACGCAGCTGTTTCCATGGCAACCGGTCAACGTGCTGGGCAGCATTGCATTGTGGGAGTACCTTAGAGCATTGCACCGTGGGATAAAAGAAGCTGGTTTGAATAGGAGGACATGTTACAGAATGTTACATAATGATGTTATCATGTGGTTTGCTGTGACAAATGTTTGAATGTTATTGAATAAGCAGACTGCAGTTCCAAGTTTAATAGACACTAAGTGTGTTCTCATGAGTCTTTGTATAATAGAATTCTCATGATTCATTGTGTTCAGTTTTGCTGTTACTTGACCAAACCGTATCATTTTGGTCTTTGCAGTGAACTTAAACTTATGACTAATTGTTTGAGGTGTATAAGCATCATAATTTATATCTATGACAAAATCATTAAGATTTGACCCTACTATGTTTTGTAGGCTGCTGAGAGAGGCCAAATCTACCAGGAAACATAATCTTACCCACTTAGATTTCAGCCAATACTAGTATCTGAATGGAATTCCACTGGAGAACAACCACCAAGAAATCAGCACCAAGGCCATGCCACACCTTATCACATTTAAAGCTCTCACTGCTTATAGAATCATTATTTATGTCAAACATCCACCTTTCTGTACTCCTTATGATCCGTATTTCATGGCCATGTGAAAATGTACTGTTATGTAGTGGAGAAAGTGGGGCAGGGAAAACAGAGAGCACCAAACTCATCCTACAGTTCCTGGCAGCCATCAGTGGACAACACTCCTGGATAGAACAGCAGATTCTGGAGGCCAATCCTGTCATGGAAGGTACTGTGTGGGTGCCTAGGATTACATGCACTCATAGATTTTTTTTTCTATTCCAACATGTAATCACCAGACGTGGTGACGCCACATGACCCCAGACACTTATAGATTGTAATGCCGGTTTTGAACTGCATGGGTGACATCAAACGTTAAGGCCCCTAACTTGTAAACAGACCATGTGTAGACCATGCTTGATACCATGTCCAGATGTGTCCTCTTTATCTCCCAGGGACCTTTTATTTTGACATACAATGTACAGTATTACAAACAATGCGTTATTGCACATTTGTATTGCACATTCAAACTGTGAACCTCTGCTTATTCGTCTTTCCAAATTGTATGTAAATGTGTGGATTTTGTAAGAAAATGTGAAGCATATTAACTCCTGATTGTCAGTATGCACATTGGATGATAAGCTGTTGCCAGATGAATTTGTCCTTCAAGATTATCTTGTATATTTTTGTTGCCGTTTCAAATATTTCCTTGAACTGTCTTTCTAAGATACTTTGCTTATATTCTTGAGGCCATCTTTAATTGCTTATATTCCCTTGATTTCAGCTAGTGTGTGTTCTGTCTGTCCTGTAGAGATCATGGCACCCTCACCAACCAGGTCTCCCCTCCATTTCTACTCCTTTCTTTCTTGACACTCAGGGTTTTCCCAGTCATAGATCTCTTCTAACAATCTTGGAGTGACCTGTCCAAAGTTGGAACATTTTTAATGTCAGATACAATTTTGTCTGTCAAGGTTACAGAATTGCCATTATTTTTGCCTATCGCTTGCAACAAGATTCCACAATGATGTGAGGAAGTACTCTCTAAGCAGAAGTTTGGGTCATTTTTGGGTGTAAAAGAAATTCCAGTGAAAAAAAGAAACCCCAATAAAAAAGCCTAAAAACACCCAAAAATAGCCCCAAAACCAAACTTCCGATTGGAGAGTGCACTGAGCAAAACCCTGACGAAAATACTGAGTCAACTCTCTTTTAAGAATTGTTTTCTTTGCCCCCTTTCCAATACTTCCACCATGAATATATAAATTCTTTTCCACCGACTTTTTCCGTCACCAAACTTCCTTCCTTGCATACATGTATGTTTCCTTCCATAGCGTTTGGAAATGCCAAAACCATCCGGAATGACAACTCCAGTCGGTTTGGGAAGTACATTGACATCCACTTCAACCAGAACGGTGCAATAGAGGGGGCCAAGATAGAACAGTACCTGTTGGAGAAATCCAGGCTTTGTTACCAGGTTTGTTTACTAAGAATAGTTTTAAAAAAAAAACAAATATAATGGACTTACTGATCATCCTTGAGGTGTCTTCTAGTAATACTTTGTAGCATGGCATTTTTAGAAAATTTCAAATTGTTGACATAAAGTCTTACTATGCTATACACATGTTTTTCTGACTCTTCTTGTGACTTATTAACTCGTTCCCAGCAAACTGAAGAGCGGAACTATCACATCTTCTACTGCATGCTGGCAGGGCTGCCGGCTGATGACAAGAGAAGACTGCACTTAACCAAGCCTCAGGACTACGCCTATCTGACAATGGTGAGAAAACATCTGTTCCAGCATGGTTTTTAAAGTGTCCATCCAAGAACCTGGTGTTAGTATTTATATTTAGCATAAATAGAAACTAGAAAGGTGCTACATTTGCAAAGTCAATGCATGATGTTAACTTTCACATGGTGTAGCCTAACAAACTACTGTTCTGTTTGTCATCTTCAAACACATATATATGGTGATGCTAGTTCAACTATGTCGTGCCACTTTCAATACAATGTAAACCAACACCACAGACTATCTGCTACAGCACCAGTTACCACGGTGACAGACATTTGGTCAAGGTCATTGGGTGTCAAGTGTGTTTGGAATGGAAGAAGAAACAGAGCAAAAACAATATGTTTTCCTTCTGGGAAGGTCAACATGAATATTATCATAATCAGACCATGATAACTGCATCAAACTCTTAATGTAATGCCATTGTACAAAATGCAAAACAATACATTCTTCATATACCAACGTTGCTGTGAATGTTTTCAGGGTGACTGCCTTGTTGCTGATGGTCGAGATGACGTGACAGACTTCGCAGCGATCCGGTCGGCCATGAAGGTGCTGATGATCTCTGACGCAGAGCAGTGGGAACTGTACAAGCTGCTGTCCTCCATCCTGCATCTCGGCAACCTGCAGTTTGAAAGTAAGATCTTATTTCATTCAACCCAGGGCTTGAAATTACCATTGTCCCGATGGCCACTGACCACTAAAATTTAGGCTGGGACAACTAAAAAGTGACTTTGGGGCAATTTTTGGGACAATGAGTAACCATTATCTAGCCCCTGCTGTTATATTATAGTTACTGTACCACTTCAACATTAACTATTGTACCTGTTATGTCCATAGGTTCGTCCATAGATAACCTGGATGCCTGTGAGTTGGTGGATGCCACCGGCCTGTCCGATTCTGCCAAACTCATGGAGGTTAGTTTGAGATCTTTTCTTTTTCATCTTAAGATTTTAGGAAAGATCTTGAGATTGTCATGAAAAATCTCAATATTGTTTCATAAGATCTCAAGATATAGCAAAAAATATTGAGGTCTTTGGAACAAATCTTGAGATTTTTCCATTTTCAACTAAGCAAGAAGACCCCCACTGGGGGTCATTATGATCCGAGAAGATTTTCACAAAGATTGGATATGTACCTCTAAGCTGTAATATTTTTTTCCTAAGCCCAAGCAATGTAAACCCTCAAACAACAAAATGTACCCTTTTGCATGACAGTTGAATGAAGAGGACCTGCTGAATGCCCTCACCACGCACACCCTCATCACCCGGGGTGAGAGTGTCACTTCCCCGCTCAACGCTGACCAGGCCAGCGACGTACGCGACGCCTTCTGTAAGGGCACGTACGGCCGCATGTTCGTCTGGCTCGTGGACAAGATCAACAACGCCATCTACCAGCCGCTGGAGAACCCCAAACACGTCCGCCTGTCCATCGGCGTACTCGACATCTTTGGGTTCGAAAACTTCGGAACCAACAGGTAAACATTTCCTCACTCAGGGCTCGAAATACTGGGTGGTGCACCCAAATTTGGAGCTGTGCACCCAATTTTTTTCTGTGGGTGCACCAGTGCACCCAAATATTTTCGTAGGTTTACAATAATATAAGTTATAGTAGTATACAACTGTACAACAAAATCTTAACATCTGATTGTCAGAAAAATAATAAAATCATTATTATAGAAAGCAGTGGCCTAGAGGTTCATCACGGCACAAGTGGTTAAAACCCTACCATTCAGTCTTATGCAGCTTTTACTTACTGTACAAATCTGGTGTGTTAGGCCTAAAGGCAATTTACCGGTTATGTGAAACACAAAAAAACAAAACAACAACAACCAGTTGCTCACACAACTATGCCTTAGAAATGTCAGGTTTCTAACTATGTCATTCAGACACTAGCAGGTTTTGTCTGCAGGAAATAACTGACTACTAGGATAAATGTTGACTGTGATCCTTGATAAAACAATGGCTAATTTCTTCAAATGTTTCGTTCAGCTTTGAGCAGCTGTGCATCAACTTTGCCAACGAGAACCTGCAACAGTTCTTTGTGAGACACATCTTCAAGCTGGAACAGGTAATCTTAGGATTATAAAATTGTCTTCAACTTTACAAAGAAGCAAGAAGAATCTGAACTTGTAATAGATTACACAATGTGCTGTTACTACATGTACATTTTTGTATCTGTAACTTTTTTCTGTGTTTGACTGTGTAACCATTGACCTGTACTCAGACAGATATGTTACGGTTACAACAACAACATGTTATGGTACAATACAGGTTACTTTATCAGATGTTCACAGTATTCTTTATACACAACCAAGCGTTAACACCAACTGACATTTCAGTGACCATCTGTCACCTTCCTCAGGGTAACACTGAGAGATACATAATGATTGTATTTTTGTACTACGTGTACTTCACACTGCAGCTACATGTAGTTGTTGTTGCTAGTTTCTGTCTTTGATTTTAACTTGTGCTGTTGTTTCCCTCCAGGCTGAGTATGATGCAGAGCACATCAGCTGGCAGCACATAGAGTTTGTGGATAACCAGGAGTGTCTGGACATGATCGCTGTCAAACCCATGAACATCATCGCTCTCATCGATGAAGAGAGCCGCTTCCCCAAGGTATGATTATAAAAAAATTAGACCAGCAAGGATTCTGTCAAATACCTGAGCAACATTTTTCACCTGCGTGTATACAATGTTCTTCCCTGTTGTTTTGCATTTTCTTTGGTCAAATTTGTAAGAAAGTCCATGTTGTCTCTCTTCATAATCTTCAGATAAAACTGAGGTTAACAGGTTAGTTACGGAAATTTTATATCAACCATTAACTGTTGTACATCATATTGCAATCGTCAAAAAGACAGTCTTGTAAGAATTTCATCATGAAGTGTATGACACCAATTTGTTGCCTGGTAAAGATTGGTTTTGTACAGTCAAATTCCTTGTGTTGGCAAGTGCAGATTCAAGCTGTTTATTTATTTTTCTCTCTCTCTTTCTCCCTCTCTCTCTCTCTCTCTCTGTTTTAACATCTGTTGTTCCCTGTGTTCTGAGGGTTTGATGGTAGGGGCTTGATGGTAGCTCGCCATTTGCCTCTGTCCTGTGGTTCTTGGGCAGGGTTAGAGTTTCAGCAACTTCACTGGCCAGATTCTTACTTATTTGCTGACAAATTTAATGCTCATCTCCCCTCTTCCCTCACCAGGGCTCAGACAAGACCATGCTGCAGAAGCTACACAAGCAGCACGGCCGCAATGCCCAGTTCATCCAGGCCAAGTCGGACATCAACGTCCACTTTGGTGTCGTCCACTTTGCTGGAGATGTGTACTACGATACCAGAGGTACAATTTTTACATGACATTTCAAGTTTCATGTCATTTCAAGTAAAATGTGTGTCACTGATTGTAACAGAGTCTGTACATGTGTATCGTGGGTCTCTGGCTCTGGACTTGAGTGTGAATCCTGGCTGTTGTCGCTCACCAGACTTGCATGCTAAATCGGCTAAGTACATGTACAGTACTGGAAAGGGTTGCAGTCCTTAGGACAGGACATTAAGTGGAGGTCCACTGTTCCTTGCGTTTGTCGAAAAGAGATAGGGGAATTTCCCAACCTATATATACTGAACATAGGGTCTGTCTTTCTTGTTACGACCAGTGGAAGATAATCTCACTTCAACGACCTAAAGTGGTTCAAGATCATTAATTATTTTGCACATTGACTCTGTAAGGTGCAACATGTATATTAGATATAACATTCCCTGCTAAACCTTGTCTGTTTTTTGCAGGTTTTCTGGAGAAGAACAGAGACAGGTTCCACGCCGACCTGCTGGACTTGGTTCAAACATCCAACAACAAATTCCTCAAGGGCTTGTTCCAAAAGGACATTGTTATGGTAATGATAAATCATATTACATTCTTAGTAATAAAGATTTCCTCTTTCATCATCTTGCAAAACTTGGTTATGGATTTTACAAATATATATGGTTTACACAATGGAATATATAATTGAAATATGTTGCTCTTTTGGAGCGACTTTCTCATTGGTCAAATTGCTAAATTGCCTGCTGTTATTGGTTGAACTGCTAATTGTGATTGACAGTCAGTACGGGTCTGTATTACTCATACATGTACTTGTTTTTGTTCATCAGGGCACAGAGACGAGAAAGAAGTCTCCGACACTGGGAGCCCAGTTCAAGAAGTCTCTGGACCTGTTGATGAGGACTCTGGGTGCCTGCCAGCCGTTCTTTGTACGGTGTATCAAACCCAACGAGTTCAAGAAACCTAGTGTAAGTAATTTCTTTTACTAACTGCGAAATATATGATCATAACTTTAAATTTTCCCAAGTTTGACCTTTTATGTTTTGTTGCAGAATACTCAAAATGTAGTCATACACTTAACTGGAGTTAAGCTGCTTCAACCCTAGACATGACGGCCCTTATTTTCAAAAAGAACCAATTTTAGATGATGTTGGCCCCTGTCACAGTTGATTGAAGGTTGACTCAGTTTGAAGTAATGCTCCCAGTCTTCTGTTTTTATTACATTCTCTTGCTAGAATTAAAATGTCAGAGAACCAAGAAAATGTTTATTATTGTTTATTGTTTATTGTCAGTTTGCACATAAAAAAGTAACAGTATAAAATGAAATTATATACAAGCAACTATATGCTGGAGAGCCCAAGAAACCTGAAGGTTTGTCTAGTGGACTCTCCCAAATCCTATTAATTTTACGATCTCATATTTACATACATTTATTGCATTTACATTTAACTTGCAATGTATTAAGGGACAAGCAAACAAATTAACTCAAAATAGGTACAAGATAATATAAAGTTAACACGGCGAATTGAATATCTAATCAATGAAGTAAGACAATCAAGAACAAATCATATTGAACAAAAAAATAAATTTCCATTAGTCAAATCATAAGTTGTTATGAGTAAGAACAACATAAGAAACCAATATTAACACAAAGAAAATATCATAGCATAAGAAAACAAGGAAAACAAAAGCAAATCAGGAAGTGGTAGTTGGCTTCTCTATCAGGTCAGTTTTTAAATGTCTTTTGAAAGTTGGAAGGGATTGACAATTTTGCTGTGAGTGACTTAAACTGTTCCAAATTAAGGGGCCTCTAAACATTATCGTGAACTGTTTCATATTTGACTTTGTCAGGATTGGCCTTAAATCATTTTGCTTTCTAGTACTGTAACTGTGGATATCTGAGTTGTATTGAAATATGTCCTGAAATTGAACTGGTAATTGTGAACTTTTATGTAAAACTCTATGGACAAAAATTGCTGTTTGGAGTTTATTAATGTCATACACTGTTAAAATTTTCAAGTTGTAAAATAGAACCGCAGAGTTAGCAAAAAATGGAACATAGACGCGATCCTAACAAAGCGCTTCTGCAGCTGATGCAGCGGACGGATTGAAGTAGTGTACGTACTAGCCCAGACTATATTACAATATGTTAAGTAGGGATAAATCAAAGTATAGTACAGAGTGATAAATATTTTACGAGACAGGCAACTTGCAACTTTTCTTATAATACCAATATTCTTATAGATTTGTTTACAAATAAGGTCAATATGGAACTTCCATGTGAGCTTCTCATCAATAAGGACTCCTAGAAATCGTGTGTTACATACCTGTTTGATTAGTTTATTGTCTATGTATATCATAGCCCTTTCTTTGTCGTATTTCTTATTTCTACCTGTGAAGATAATGAAGTTCGTTTTATCTATGTTAAGAGACTAAAATGGACTAATGATCTGTTTTTCTGTTTTTGTAAACGACAGATGTTTGATCGTGAGCTGTGTGTGCGCCAGCTGCGTTACTCAGGCATGATGGAGACCATCCGTATCCGGCGCATGGGCTACCCCATCCGACACACCTTCGCACAGTTCGTAGACCGCTACCGTATCCTGGTCAACGGCGTGGGCCCCTCCCACAAGACCGAGTGCAAGACTGCGTCGCAAAATATCGCCAAGGCCATCCTAGGAGATGCCGACTGGCAAATCGGCAAGACAAAAATCTTCCTGAAGGTGAGTGCCCTTTTTCAAAGTGTACTGCATGAATTGTTAAGAGATTTAGTAGATTCAGTCCAATTCTTACACAGTATACAAAATTATATTTTATTACAGTAATTATGTTTACTGAAGGAAAACATTGTTTTTGCTTGGTTTCTTCCTCTTCTTTTATCTTCTTCTTCTTCTCTACACAAATAAGGTCAATGACCTGAACCAGACGTCTATCACCATGGCAACTAGTGTTGGGTTACATCATGTTGCAATTTTATGGCAGGAGGGATTTAGACTTCTGTCACCATACATGTACTGTATGAATGTGTTTGAGTAAGAATTAACAGAACAGACCATATGTGGAAGTAAACATTATGCATTTGCTTTGCAAATGTTACCTTAAGTTTTTAGTATAAGATTGTGAATCATCTAGATTAGGGAAATGTTTACCTTTTTTCTTGTACCAAACACGATGACAGGATGAGCACGATGCCATGCTGGAGATAGAACGTGACCACGCTCTGACTCGGCGGGTGGTCCTGATCCAGAAGATGGTGCGAGGATGGTTCTACCGCAGACGCTTCCTCAAGATGAAGTCAGGGGCACTTAAGATCCAGACAGCCTGGAGGGGACACAGGGAGAGGAAGAGATACCATGCTGTGAGTTACTACCATACTGAGGAGTATATGAGGGCCTGCAAGGGGGGTAGTGATTACGAATTACGCAAAATTTTCGCCGCCTATTACGAATTACGTTAAAGTTTCAGAGCTGATTACGACTTTACGATTTGCGGCTAATGTCCAATTACGAATTACATTGATTTTTGCGGAGGCTGCCTACGAATTACGAAGTCTAAAACGGCCTGATTACGCCTTACGAAAAAGGGCTTGCAGGCCCTCGTATATTGTAGAGGGGATTCATTCCTCAAGCTAATCGACATCTGTCACACACAGTCGTCCCTCAGTAAAACATCTGGAGCAGCGTAGTTTCTGTTTTGAGCTTTTATTCAGCCTGTCACACGACCGGTTTTGCCTGTGTGGCTTCTTCAAGTGTACACAAAGACAATTCAAACTCTTCTACAGTAACTAGATTAATTATGGACATTACTACTGAACGTTTCAAGTGACATACATGACTCATCTTTTTAACTTATGGAAGTTATCGTCTGTAATTAATCCAGGAATAGTCTGAATAGAGTTTGAATTGTCTTTGAGTATTGCTGTTAAATTCATACCTGAATGTCTGACCTTCATCAACGATATGGAGGAGTCTTTAACTAGATATATCTGACATACTGTAAAAATTGTATAAATTAGTTTGTTCTTTGATGTTTGCCTAATAGTATGATGCTTTGTCCTTTTGTTCTTGTGAAAACTCCCACATTTTTAAAAATCTCAAACCTTGGTATAAATGTTTTAAATCTAATTATAGTTATTGTGCAATCACACCAAATAATAATGTAATTTAAAACTTTTGTTTCTTTCCACAGATGAAGATTGGATACGCCCGTCTGCAGGCTCTGTTCCGAGCGCGCATCCTGTCGTACCACTACAACTTCCTGCGCAAGAGGATCGTGGGATTCCAGGCCCGCTGCCGAGGCTACACGGCGAGGAAGGACTTCTCCAAGCGGATGCACAGCATCGTCAAGATCCAGTCAGGCTTCCGCGGATACATCGCGCGCAAACAGTACCAGAAGCTGAAAATCGAGGTGAGACTTCCAGCCTACATGTAGCTAAATGTCATCTTTTCACTAGAATGTAAACTTTGTGCATGATACATTTGTACATTGAGTAGCAGTGTTCTCGCCAGGCCTTTTGAGCATAGCGGGCCGCTATGCTGTGAATTTGTTCCGCTACGCTGTAATTTTGCCGCTATGCTGTGTTTCCGACCAGCGTAGCGGGATTTTCATGTTTACCCTTTTGATCTCGGCTACCGTCGTAATAATCCTTGCTTTAAACTTGATAAAATAATGTCTTTGCTCTCGGCACAATGAGCATCTCATAGAAGGCAGTTTCAAGTGACAAAGAAGTGATTCACAACCTGCTGTGAGTTAATTAATCAAACCCCACAAATTGGCGGCGATAGACGGGCGTGACATAGGGGCGTGACATTCAGGCCGAGGAGCGGCTCGAGAGCGGCCGGCTCGCTAAGTTTTGCCTGTACGTACGAAGCTCAGTGCTCGGAAACAAACATTATCACTTACATCAGTACCTAGTCTTTGAGATTTCTTATCAATTACACCTAAAACTAGCAGAAATACCCACATTTTGTGAGGTAAACAAGTACCGAAACGAGAACTTGAAGTACCTGCCCTCCCCTCATGCTTGCCGGGAACATGACGGGCGTAAATAAAGCTCTAATTCCAGAAACCTGGGTGCCATTATGTACGCCACTCAACAGCATACATCCTTTATTGTTGTCCAAACATGTCCATTTTTTTGGCTGGATCGTCTTGCATGGAGAAATTTACCGAAAAATCAAACAGACAGCGCCAACAGGACATTGCTCGGCCATGGGCGGCATGCTTTAGATAAGTTCATTTCAAGGGAGCACGATGTCTCAACTGTAATGTTGTCTACCTTTCAACATCTGTCAATTAGATTTTAAATTCAAAATCTAAGCATTAAAATATAATTATGCCATGTTGTTCCTGCAAAATATCGTATTTCTTATAATTTGACAAGGGCTTGAACTGTTTCCAAGAAACTTTCCCCCTGCTTACAGAATAGACTCTTCCAAGATGGCTCGCACGCAACACGTTAGAAATTGACACAGCTGGACGGAAGCCGCTTTTTACTGTGTTTTCCCTCAAAATGTTCTTGACTTCGTCGGTAATATAGCTCATTATCAAGTAATTCTACCATTTTACCAATATAATTTACCAATGACATGGGGAATCACAGCGTATTTACCAAAGAACCTCTTGCTGACTGCCGATGTTGTGTTGACAGATGAAAGAAACCCTTTGAACTATGCCGAGGCTTGGGCCAATTTTGACTGTGTCGCAAAGTTAAAATATCAGAACAAATTCTAAAACATGATACAAGTGTACTCCTGTAGTTTCCTTTTTGAAACATTGAAACATGCATAACAGATTTATAATCATGTCAAAATGATTCCTAAATATTTAGTTGTACAATATAAAAAAAAAGTATTTTGCCAAAGACCTATACCAAGCATAAGTAACTCCATTTATTATGACCCTTCATGAATTTGGAAATAAATTTTGGCTTAAAAAAAAGCTGTAACAAAGGTGAAAACTTTTTCAAAATTTGACCCTCAAAATGCAGGAAATGGTGTTTCAGAGGGTTATATATTTCAAAATTTTCCGGGGGAGGATGCCCCCGGACCCCCCTACATTACTCGCGCCTGTGGCGCTCGCCCTCGCGCCTTCGGCGCTCGATGTGCAGCTTGGCCCACAACCTGGCCCCCTATGCTGTGAAAAAATCCTGGTGAGAACACTGGAGTAGTATTACTAGTAAGTACCTAATTTTTCCAAACATTATATTAAACATTATATTAAATTTTTATTGTCTGTTTTCATGCACCAAAGTTTCAAATGGCAATAGATATGAGTGTGACAGACAAAAATGACTGTAAGAATCATAATCAATTATAGGTCCATGCCCTGGTGTTTGGTGTACATTTGGTTCAGGACCCTTAAAATAATTACGGCTTTTGCACAATCTTACCCCCACTTCTTCTGTATCTTGGGTATTTTTAGGGAAGTGCAATGTAGTCAAGTAACAATCAAGTTTCGACTGTCTCTTTCTGGTGAAAAATAGAGTGGATTGAACCTGGTCCTGATGAATTTCGTTTACAGTGATTTTTTTTGTTGTTCTACAGAACAAGCGTCGTATGGAGGCTGAGCGACTGAGGTTGGAGGAGGAGGCACGTCTCCGACAACAGATGGGCGCAAAGAAAGCCAAAGAGGAGGCAGAGAAACGTCACCAGGTACATGTACTACTGTAGCTTCATCAACATTATAAATTTTGTGGAACTTAAAATGCACAAACAATATACGGTATATTGCTTCTAAACCCAGATAGCGCAGTTTCTAGGGGCAAAAGTTTAGTACTTTTCTTACTGTTATTGCTATAGAAAAACTTCTACTAAGCTGAAAAGATTGTGTATTTGCAGAAAGTATTTTCAACTTGCAGAACAAAATTTTGACATTCTGCAATAATACAGAACACTGATTCAGAAGCTTCATCAAAGTTTGTGGAACTTAAAATCAGTGAAAATCACAGTTAAACAACCATTATAGTAACACAGGAAGGCATTGGGTTCACATTGAAAACCACAAACTTGAAAATACAGCTGCAAAAATTTCACAATTTACAGTATTTGCTCTCAACAGTTTGTTTCTAACAGTTCATAATATGTGTGATGTGTTGCTTTTACAGAATCATCATCTGAAGGTCTCTCAAAACAAAAACTTCAGTTATAGTCAGTTTGTAAATGTTTATTTATTATGCAATGGGTTGTTTGTTAATGTTTGTGATATTTCTATTAATTTTTTCATATTATAATTGATGTTGGTTTCAGCAATTGTTTCCAAATTTACACTTGAGATCCTCATTTAAGAGGAAGATAATGGAGTACGCTTTCATGTAGCGGTGAAGGCTTTCCAGAATTTATGATCACCTGGAAGTGTGGTTTTATGAATTATTAATACTTTCCCTTTGTGACTACACTTTGGCATTTCTCTAAGGTATAGATGTACCTGAAAAAAATCTGTTTTTGCATCCCATTATGAATATTAAAAAGAGAAATTCCGTCTGGTTCACGTCCCTCTCTTCTTCCAGTGAAGTCAGCTTCATATCTCGTGGTAGTAAGAATGTACAGTGCTTGATACTGCAAGTTTTTTTTTGCTATATTTTTTTGGAAGATGTAATTTCTGTAGAATGTACAGTGCTTGATACTGCAACCTTTTTTTGCTATATCTTTTTAAAAATAGACTGTGCAGTGCTTGATATCGTACCGCAAGTTTTTTTTTCTATATTTTTTTAGAAGATGTAATTTTTGTAGAATGTACAGTGCTTGATACCCTTTAGCAACCTTTCTTTGCTAATTTTTTCTTTAGAAGATGTAATTTTCTACATTAATGCCCCCCTCCCCACAGCAACGCCTGAGGCAGATGGAGTATGAAAGCCTTGAAAATGAACGTCAGAAGAAGTATGAGATGGCGAAGAAGAAGGACATGATAGAGAATGCGGAGAAGAGGAAGGACCATCCCGTGGACGACTCACAGATGGTGGACGAAGTCTTCAACTTCCTGCCGGAAACAAACGCAGAGTCAGGCCCTGCCCCAACCGCATTCAGGGTAAATACAAGAAAAATGATTGTACTTATTTTTTTTTTCTATGATTTATTTCTATTCAATTAAAAGTGAACCATCCTTACAAAGTTAGCAGGTGAAAGTGTACAGTATTAAATATCAATTATAACAGATATTTTTTGCCAGTATTGTGAAAAATTAAGTAATGTTCAATATAGAAATTCTGATTGAAGCTAAAGTTAAAACTCAATGTTACTTAACAATATAATAACTTAAATTGGGTTATTGCCTGTCCTGATGATCCCATGTTTTCCTAATGAACTAGCAGTTGCTATGAATAAGCAACAATAATTATCCTTTACTTGTATATGGTGTATTTTTACTGAAACTGCGTTTAGCTATGATCATGATTAACATGTTGTTGAAATCCTCCAATTGAAAATTGTTCCCTTCATAATTCTTACGAAAGGACCTGGAAGAAAAGAGAACGAGAGATCTGAAGAAAGAAGAGGTAGACGACACCATGCACCTGCCTGTACCCAAGGATGAAGAGGACATCTCAGAGTACAAGTTCTCCAAATACGCTGCTACGTACTTCCAGGGGAGCACCACGCACTCTTACGTACGCCGGCCGCTCAAGGCACCGCTCCTCCCACACGACAATGAGGGAGACATGCTGGTACGTCATTGGTCGATTCAAACATCTTAAAGTTTATATTTACCAAAGGAAAACATATTGTTTTTGCTCAGTTTCCTCTTCTTCCTCTTCTTCTCCAAACAAATAGGGTCAATGACCTGAACCAGATGTCTGTTACCATGGTAACTGATATTGGGTTACATCATGTTGCAATTTTATAGCAGGAGGCATTTAGACTCCTGTCACCATATATTGTAATACTACATGTATATGGTGACAGGAGTCTAAATGCCTCAATGCTAATTGTATATGTATTGAATGTGTTTTGATGTAAGAAATTTGTTTTGTTGTTGTTTAGGCTGCCCTAGCAGTGTGGATCACCATCCTGAGGTTCATGGGAGATCTGCCCGAGCCCAAGTGGATGACGTCCAACTCGGAGGCCCAGGACAACACCCCGGTCATGACCAAGATCTACGAGACTCTGGGGAAGAAGTCAGGACTGTACAAGAAGGAACTACAGGACATTCAGATGGGCATCGACCCTAACGTTCCTGACAGGTGGGACCATGAAGTTGAACTTGACCATGAACTTAAATGTAGACACATTTGGTCTACATTAGGATGTATTTTGACAGGATCTTATACATGTATCTAGCAGATCTCATTATTTTTCCTCCCCATTTCCCAGGTACAAGAAGGGAAGTGTGAAGAAGAAGCTGGTGTCCATGACCTTGAAGAAGAAGTCTAAGATCACAGACGAGGTGCGTGACCGGCTGGCTGAGGGTGACGTGGCAGCGTACAGTAACAGCATGCTGGAGGACCGCCCCACCTCCAACCTGGAGAAACTACACTTCATCATCGGGCATGGCATCCTCCGGCCCAACCTCAGGCAAGTACAGAAATGCTAAGAAGGCTTAGGGAAAAAATGTGGTGTTTCCTGTTTCCCGATGGACCCTAGAAAAACCTGCAGACACTAGAGTTTTTTGGGGTGGACCCCTGCAGGAGACGAGCTGATCAACCTTTTCTAGCTCCATGATCTGACATCTGAGTGATGAAACATTGTACAATCGGTTTTCCAACATGGACATTGAAAATGAAAGTGTCCTCATGCAACTTTTGCTTTGTTAAACTGTATTGTATAAGTTGGACCCCTATATAGATATCACTGAAGTCTAGAAAAAAAAAAAATCCCTACCTACCGACCCTGATTTTTTCGGGACTGAAACAGGAAACAAAACAAAACAAAACAATACAAATTTCTCTAGGAAATCTGTATTTTCATTAACCAATTAACAGCATTAGAATGCATTGTTTCATCTCCCTAGTACATTTCTGACGTCATTTCGATGTTTGGTTCAGTGATAGATAGCCATATCACTGTAGGTCTTATGCATAATTAATATAACCTCCCATTGTGTGATACCATACTGCTTGTCATGTTTTGTTATAACTGATAGTTTTACGATGAATACTCACGGTACATCAATTTGTTTAGGGCACCTTGTATTTCCGTCGTGCGTAATAAATTTCAAAACATCGTGGGGAATGACGCTTCTTCAAGAGGTTGCTAAATCTTTAAAGTAGTATTTTTTTCTATTTTTCTCTCTTGAAATTTCACCTGTTATGGTCTAATATCTGTGACATAATTTTGTGACATTGTTAAAGTTGTTAAGGTTACTATAGATTAAGTATATTAGGAACATCAGCATAAGATTTAGGGTTATTTTTTTGTACATGTGCTCTGGACTGATTTTAGGTAACGTAGCCATCTCCAGTTGAAAAAAGAATATCTCCAACTGTATTGGTTATACACTTTATCAGTTTAACATGGTTTTCCTATTTCACAACTATGTTATTCACTGACAGAAAGGTACTGTGCTTGGCAGATCCTGTTTGTTAGTTACTTGACAGGTATGTTTGTTTATGTTTGTTTATTTATGCCATGTTGTTGTTCCCACAGAGATGAGATCTACTGTCAGATCTGTAAACAGCTGACCCAGAACCCCTCCAAGAGTAGTCACGCCCGCGGCTGGATCCTTCTGTCTCTCTGTATCGGCTGCTTCGCTCCATCAGAGAAGGTACAGTAATTAATTTGTTAATTGTTTTTGCCTAATAATTGCCTACTTTGTAAATATGATTATTTGTACTGAAGTATCTAAAACATTACACGAACAGTAACAGATATATAAATGCATTTATTTTTACGTAGATTTAATACTGTGGAAACGGTTGTCTTCAGTTCCTGGTCAAAACAAAACTGTTACTTTTATTTTCAAAGTGTTTTTGCAGAAACGATATTGTTAGCTTAGATGGAGTCAATTCACTTTTTAAATCTTCATCAATCAAATTGCTTGAACCGAGCAATTGTATCAAATCTGAACATTACCAAACATTGTACCAAAATTAAGTATCTAAACGTTACATGACAGTAATTGTAAACTCTTCATCTTCCCAGTTTGTGAAGTATCTTCAGTGCTTCATTAAGGAAGGCCCGCCTGGCTACGCTCCGTACTGTGAGGAGAGGATGAAGAGAACGTTTGTTAACGGCACCAGGAACCAGCCGCCCAGCTGGCTGGAGCTACAGGTCAGGTTTATATTGTACTATCATAAAATTCGCTACGCTCACTCGGTGGTTTTATTCAGCAACTGACTAGGGTATATAGGCAATTGTTACAAATGCTGTTTTGACTTCCTTTCCAAACCTATTTGTACATTACAGTGTTAAGATTTCTACACATTGTAAGTCTGCCTCAATATTATTAGACACATTTGCAATGTACTATTTCACATTTTTTCCTTCTTAAAGATTTCACTGTTTTCTTATCGCAGGCCACAAAGTCCAAGAAGCCCCTGATGTTGCCAATCACGTTCATGGATGGTACGACCAAAACCCTCCTGGCAGATTCCGCCACCACGGCGCGGGAACTCTGTCAGATGCTGTCGGAGAAAATTGGGCTGTCAGACCAGTTTGGGTTCTCATTGTACATCGCCCTCTTTGATAAGGTATGCAGCTATTTTTGTGTCCAGTGCTAATGATGTGAATTTGAAAGCTGTTTTCTTAAAAGATACATGCTACGTTGCAAAACATACAATGCAAAGGTTTTCCATTGGCTAAGTACAATCAGTGTGATTAGTGATGAAAAGAAAATGGAAAAACTTTTTTTTACTAGACCCCAAAAAGTCTTTTAATAGACCTGAAAAACTTTTTTACTAGACCTGAAAAACTTTTTTTACTAGACCCCAAAATTTTTACTAGACCTGAAAAACTTTTTTTACTAGACCCCAAAAAAATTTTACTAGACCTGAAAAAGTTTTTTTATTAGACCCCAAAAATTTTACTAGATCACAACTTCAGATCTACGTGTAACTTTGACATTCTTTGTTTCCAGGTTTCGTCACTGGGTAGTGGTAGCGACCACGTGATGGACGCCATCTCTCAGTGCGAGCAGTACGCCAAGGAACAGGGCGCGCAGGAGAGGAACGCTCCCTGGAGACTCTTCTTCCGCAAGGAGATCTTCGCGCCCTGGCACGACCCCACCGAGGACAGGGTGGCCACCAACCTCATCTACCAGCAGGTGGTACGAGGGGTCAAGTTCGGCGAGTACAGGTGTGACAAGGTGAGACATTCTGTTGTTATCATGTGCAATAGTACAGGTACAAGAGTAGTTCTATCTGTCAGTAAAGATTTGTTGTGTGTTCATTGAAAATTTTTGCAGACTGACTACTAGTATTCAAATATTACATGTAGGAGAAATGAAACTTGGCAGTACTATTAGGTCAAAAGACTGATAAGCCAGTCTATGGGAAACTAAGTAAAATATTGGCAGTGTATTCATGCAGAATCATGACTCTCTGAATCCAACTGGCTGACCTGACTAGCATATCTCACTTCAAGTAGTGATTATATATATATTATTATGTAACACCAACTCTTTTCTTACTAATTACATACCATT